>NW_022651057.1:0-211696 GCF_004027225.2 Strigops habroptila
GGTTCTCGGCATCGCGGGTGAACTTGATGCCGATGGAGCCGGAGCCGATGGAGCCGGAGCCGCTTTCCTTGGGCACCGTGGTGGAGGTGACGCCTTCCCGGATGAGCACGGACACCTTGGATTGGAGCTTCACCTTGCGGCCGGCGTTCCCGCTGCTCTCCCGGTGCCCTTCCCGCTTGCTCTTCCTGCCCTTATCCCGGTCGCTGCGCGGAGCCTTCTCCTTCTCCGCTTTCCCGGGATCCGGAGCCGGGTTCTCCTTGAACTTCTTCTTGTGCTTCTCCCGGCCCGGCTGCTCCTGGGATCGGCTCCGTTTCCGCTCCTTTTCCTTCTTGCCTTCCGCCGCCGGCCGCGCTTCCCCTTTCCCGGCCCGGAGCGGCGCTTCCGGAGGCTCCCGGTCGGAATAACCCTCGAAGCTCATCCCTTCGGAGTCGTAGAGCACTTCCCGCTTGGCGGGCTCCGGCGTTCCCTCCCTCCGGCTCACCGTGATGGTCCTTTTGATGGCGAAGAGGTCGGAATCGTTCAGCTCCTGGATGGATGGCGGCACCACGGGCCGCGCTTCCCGGCGCCGCGCCGCCGCTTCCGCGCTCTTGTCGCCCTTGGAATCCAGCGCTTCCCGGCGGGACGAGCGGCGTTCCCGGGAGCGGGAGCGCTGCTGCTGCTTCTTCTTCTTCTTCCCGCCCTCGCCGCGGTGCTTTTCCTTATGGCGGGAACGCCGCGCGGTGCTTCCCGAGCGCCGGCTCCGGCGCTTCTCCCGCGAGCGGGAACGGCGCCCGCGGGACCAGGAACGCCGCCGGGAGCGGGAGCGGGAGCCGCGGCGCCGGTGCCGCTCCTTGGATTTGGGAGGCGGATCGGGGGGTTTCTTCCCTCCCCATCCCACGGAGCCGGAGGAGCCGCGTTCCCGGGAGCGTTTGGGCTTCTTCCGGGATGCGGCCGATGGCGAATGGGGCGAGGGGGGGGGCGCGGAGCCGCCGCTGGCTCAGGATCTTGCGGCGCAGGTCGGAGCCGGTGCTTTTCCAGCGCGGATCCGGTTGGTTCTCGGCTCCGAAATCGCCTTCCTCATCGGAATCCGCATGGAGAGACAAGAAATCGTCCCCCTCCGGCACCCGCGGCGCCCGCGGCTCCGGCGCCCGCGCTCGGATGGGGCCGGAGGCGGCGCCGGGGCCGGAGCCGGAGCTGATTCCCGAGCTCCGGAATAGCCGCAGGGGGCTGTAGCGCTCGTCCTCGTGCGGGACGATCTCCCCTTCCTCGATCTCGGAATCGCCGGTGCTCGCGGCCCACTCGCGCCGGGCCCGGTGCCTCTTGGCCCCTCGGGACGCGGCGCCCTGCGGCGGCGCTTTGGCGTTGCCGGCGGCCACCACTTCCAGGGATAACTTCCCTTCCAGCTTCCCGTCGCATTCCGGGTGCTTCTTAGTGGCCAAATCCACCACGAAGACGCGGCGCCGCGGCTCCGGAACGCTGCCCGAGGCCGGGGCGGCCGCTTCCTCTTCCTCCTCTTCCTCCTCCTCTTCTTCTTCCTCTTCCTCCTCTTCCTCTTCCGGGAGCGTGGAGTCGGCTCCGGGAGGGATTTGGGAAGCCGGAGGCTCCGGTTCCGGCTCCGGCTCCTTCTCAAAGTCCTGGCTCAGGCTGTTGTCGTCGTAGATCCCGGCCAAGGTCTCGGAGATGCGGCTGATGCTGTGGGACACGTCGGGGCGGGGGGGCTCTTCCTCGTCCTCCTCTTCCTCTTCCTCCTCTTCTTCTTCTTCCTCCTCCTCCTCTTCCTCCTCCTCCTCCGGGCTGGGGCTGCTGCGGGACGAGCTGGGGTTGGAGCCGGTGGGATCGAAGGGATCGTACTTCTGATCCTGGTGCCCTTCGGCCTCTTTGGGGGGGGAGGAAGAGGATGCTCCGTAGGGAAAGTCGGCGCCGGGGGGGGGGTTCTCCTCATCCGTGGGGTGGAAAGGGTCATAAATATCCAGGATTGGGGAATGGGGCCGGAACGTGGCCGGGGGGGGGGCGCCGGAAGAGGACGAGGAGGAGGAAGAGGAGGAAGAGGAAGAGGAGGAAGAGCGGGAAGAGGAGGAAGAGGAAGAGGAATCGGGGGGGTGGCTCCGCGCCGGCTCCTGCCGCGGGGCCGGGGGGGGCAGGTTCGGGGGGGGGCGCTGCTGCTGCTGCTGTTGGGGGGGGCCCCCCCCCGGCGCCCCCCCCCCGGGGCTGCCACACGGGGGCCCCCCCCCCCACCCCGGGAGCGCCGGGGCCGGGGGGGGTGGGGGAGGTTTGGGGGGGGCCGGTGGTTTGGGGAGGGGGGGTGCGGCGGGGGCGGGGTGGGGGGAACGGGGGGGGGATGAGAGGGGGGGGATGAGCGGAGGGGGGGGGACACGGGGGGGGGGCACGGGGGGGCACCCCCCGGGATGCGCCAGCGGCGAGAGGAGGAGCCGGGGAGGTGGCCTGGGGGAGGGGGAAACGGGGGTCAGGGGGGGCAGCACCCACACGGGGACCCCCCCCCCGGACCCCCATTGCCCCCCAACCCCCTCCAGTACCCCCCAAAGTGCCCCCCCGTGGCCCTTAATTCACTCCAGTACCTCCCCATGACCCCCATGACCCCCCTTTCCCCCCATTGTCCCCCATCCCCTCCCATTGCCCCCCATCACCCCATCACCCCATTCCTCCCCATTGCCCCCATCACCCCCCACTGCCCCCATCACCCCACAACCCCCATTCCCCCCACTGCCCCCATTGCCCCCCATTATCCCCATCACCCCCATCACCCCATTACTCTCATTCCCCCCCATCACCCCCACTGCCCCCCATTGACCCCATTCCCCCCCATCACCCCATTATCCCCCCATTAGCCCCATTGTCCCCATTGCCCCCCATCACCCCCATTCCCCCCCACTACCCCCATCGCCCCCACTACCCCCATTCCCCCCCCACCCCCACTGCCCCCCATTACCCCATCACCCCCATTACCCCCACTGCCCCTCACTACCCCACTGCCCCCATTGCCCCCATCACCCCCATTGCCCCCATTCTGCCCCATTACCCCCACTGCCCCTCATTACTCCATTGCTCCCCATTACCCCCACTGCCCCCCACTCCCCCATTGCCCCCATAAGCCACATCGCCCCCATTGCCCCCATCACCCCCACTGCCCCCATTCCCCCCCCTCACCCCCATAACCCCCATCACCCCCATTGCCTCCATTCCCCCATTGCCCCCATAACCCCCATTGTCCCCATTACCCCCCATCACCCCACTGCCCCCATTGTGCCCATTCCCCCCATCAGCCCCAGTCCCCCCATCGCCCCCATTCCCCCCCATTCCCCCCATTCCCGCATTGCCCCCATTGCCCCCCATTCCCCCCCATTACCTCCACTGCCCCCCATTACCACATTGCCCCCATTGCCCCATTGCCCCCCATTACCCCCTTGCCCCCATCACCCCCACTATCCCCATTCCCCCCCCACCCCCACTGCCCCCATTACCCCACCACCCCCATAATCCCCATCACTCCCATTGCCCCATTCCCCCCCTTGCCCCCATTGTCTCCATTCTCCCCATTACCCCCACTGCCCCCCATAGCACCCACTGCCCCCCATTACCCCAACCACCCCCATTACCCCAATCACCCCCATTATCCCATCCTCCCCATCACCCCCATTGCCCCATTACCCCCATCGCCCCCCTTGCCCCCATCACCCCCATTGCTCCCCTTACCCCCATCACCCCCCTTGCCCCCATCACCCCCATTGCTCCCCTTACCCCCATCACCCCCCTTGCCCCCATCACCCCCATTGCCCCCCTTGCCCCCATCACCCCCGTTACCCCCCTTGCCCCCATCGCCCCCATTGCCCTATTACCCCCATCGTCCCCCTTGCCCCATCACCCCCATCACCCCCATCACCCCCACTACCCCCCTTGCCCCCCCCACCCCCTGCCCCCCCCCCGTACCTTTGTGGCGCCGCCGGGCCGGGCCGGGCTGCAGGAGGCGGGAGGCGGCCGCCAGGGCCCCGCTGCCCCCCACCCGCACCTCGGCCACCAGCTCCAGCTCCTCGGGGGGGGGCCTCGGCCTCCCTGCGGGCAACGGGAGTCAGGGGGGGCCCCCGGCAAGGGGACACCCCACCGGGACACACTGCGAGGGGCTGCGATGGGGGGGCAGGGGGGGCAGGGGGGCACCCCAATGGGACATACTGGGATGGACTGGAAGGGACTGGGATGGGGGGGCCAGGGGGGCACCCCAACACTGGGACACCCCAATGGGACATACTGGGATGGACTGGAAGGGACTGGGATGGGGGGCCAGGGGAGCACCCCAACACTGGGACACCCCAATGGGACACATGGGGATGGACTGGAAGGGACTGGGATGGGGGGGTCAGGGGGGCACCCCAACACTGGGACACCCCAATGGGACATACTGGGATGGACTGGAAGGGACTGGGATGGGGGGGCCAGGGGGGCACCTGGCACTGGGGCACCCCAATGGGACATACTAGGATGGACTGGGATGGACTGGGACAGGGGGGTCAGGGGGGCACCCCAACACTGGGGCACCCCAATGGGACATACTGGGATGGAGTGACATAGACTGGAATATACTGGGATGGACTGGGATGGGGGGGTCAGGGGGGACCCCAACACTGGGGCACCCCAATGGGACATACTGGGATGGACTGGGACAGGAGAGTCAAGGGGGACACCCCAACACTGGGACACCCCAATGGGACATACTGGGATGGACTGGGATGGGAGGGTCAAGGGGGTCACCCCAACACTAGGGCACCCCAATGGGACATACTGGGACAAACTGGTTCATACTGGGACTGGGACAGACTGCAATGGGGGGTCAGGGGGAACACCCCAACATTGGGACACACTGGGATGAACCGGCAAGGACTGACCCCCATGAGCGCACCCCCTCCACCCCCCAATGTGAACACAGGCCCCCCCCCTCCAACAGGGACACCCATTACCACCCCCCCAGGGGGGAGCCCAGTGCCTGGGTGCCCCCCCCCCCACAATGGGCTCCCATTCCCGGCACTCACCCCCCAATTCCAGAGGCCAGGAAGAGCTGGGCCCGCAGCGAGGCCGCGCAGCCCTGCGGGAGCTGGGGCCCCCCCGGCGCCTCCCAGGCCTGGGGAGAGACCCCCCCCACCACGGGGGGGGCAAGGAATGAGCAACACCCCCCCCACAGAGAGGTGGTTGGGTCCCAGCATGCGCTGGGGCTTGGGACTGGGAGGGACTGGGATGGACTGGGATGGACTGGGATGGACTGGACTGGGATGGACTGGGATGGGACTGGAATGGGACTGGGATGGACTGGACTGGGATGGACTGGGATGGGACTGGGACATACTGGGATGGACTGGGATGGACTGGGATGGGACTGGGACATACTGGGATAGACCGGGATGGACTGGGACATACTAGGATAGAATAAACTGCGATGGACTGGGACATACTGGGATGGACTAGGATGGACTGGGATGGGACTGGGATGGGACTGGGACGTACTGGGATGGCTTTGGACATACTGGGAGCTACTGGGATGGATTGGGAGAGCTTGGGCCATACTAGGATGGGATAAACTAGGATGGACTGGGACATACTGGGAGGGACTGGGAGGGACTGGGATGGGACTGGGACATACTGGGATGGGACTGGGACATACTGGGAGCTACTGGGATGGACTGGGAGAGCTTGGGCCATACTAGGATGGGATAAACTGGGATGGACTGGTACATACTGGGATGGACTGAGATGGACTGGGACATACTGGGAGAGACTGGGATGGGACTGGGCCATACTGGGAGGGACTGGGATGGGACTGGGACCTACTGGGAGAGACTGGGATGGGAATGGGCCATACTGGGAGGGACAGGGATGAAACTGGGACCTACTGGGAGGCACTGGGTTGGGACTGGTCCATACTGGGAGGGACTCGGATGGGACTGGTCCATACTGGGAGGGACTGGTCCATACTGGGCCATACTGGGAGCACTCACCGGGCCGCCCTCGGCGTGGGGTCCCCAGCACCGAACCGACCTCTTCCTCATGGGCTCTGTGGGGGGGGCACGGGGGGGGCTGTGGGTCAGGCACAGAGCCCATAGAGACCCACTGCCCCCCCCCGGACCCCCCCAAGCCCCAGCCCCGGCCCTACCTTCAGCCAGGGCCCAGCCTTGGAGGGCGCCGCTCACCACTCGCTGCAGAGCCTTCTGCGGGGGGGGGACACCCCGAAAACACTGTCACAGCACCCCAAAACCAGCCCGAAACCCCCAAAACCTGCCCCAAAACACCCCAAAACAGCCCAAACCTGCCCAAAACACCCCAAAACAGCCCAAAACCACCCCAAAACACCCCCAAACTGCATCAGGGGGGTCTAAGCACCCCAAAACCACCCGACCCCCCCCCCAAACTATGTCGGGGGTCCCAGCACCCCAAAACCACCCCAAACCCCATCGGGGAGGTGTCTCTGAGCCCCCAAACCCCATCAAGAGGAGTCAGAGCCCACCCCAACTGTATCAAGGGGGGTCTCAGCACCCCGAAACCACCCCAAAACCCCCCCCCCCAACCCCATCACGGGGGTCCCAACCCCTCAAACCCCCCCCAAACCCCCTCAACCCCCCCCCAGGCCCCATAAAGGGGGTCCCTGACCCCCAAAACCCCACAAAGGGGGGTCACAGCACCCCAAACCCCCCCCCAAACCCCCATCATGGGGGTCCCAGCCCCCCCCCCCCCCCGTACCACCAGGGCCTGGCCGGGCCGCAGCGGCCCCTCGGGCTCTGGGGGGGCCCCCCCGGGTCCCCCCCCCTCCTCCGGTGGCTCCTCCCGCCCCCCCGGGGGCCGCGGCTTCTCCTCCTCCTCCATGGGCACGGCACGGCCTGGGGGGGGCACAGGGCAATGGGGGGAGCCCGGAGATGGGGACCCCCCCTTTGGGGATGAGGACCCCCCAATGCCCCTTTTCATAGCCCCAATCCCCCCATTCCCACCCCAAATCCCTCCATTGTGCCCCAAATCCCCGTATTGCCTCCCAAATCCCTTCTTTGTGCCCCAAATTCCCTCATTCCTGCCCCAAATCCCTTCTTTTTGCCCCAAATCCCCCCATTCCCATCCCAAATCCCTTCATTGTGCCCCAAACCATCCCACTGCATCCCAAATCCCTTCTTTTTGCCCCAAATCCCCCTATTCCCACCACAAATCCTCTCATTCCTGCCCCAAATCCCTTCTTTTTGCCCCAAATCCTTCCTTATGCCCCAAATCCCCCCATTCCCACCCCAAATCCCTTCATCGTGCCCCAAATCCCCCCATTCCTACCCCAAATATCTTCTTTTTGCCCTAAATCCCTTCATTGTGCCCCAAATCCCCTCATTCCTACCCCAAATCTCTCCTTTTTGCCCCAAATCCCTTCATTGTACCCCAAATTACTCCATTTCTACCCCAAATTCCTTCTTTTTGCCCCAAAACTCTTCATTGTGCCCCAAATTCCCCCATTCCTACCCCAAATCCCTTCTTTTTGCCCCAAATCCCCCCATTCCCAGCCCCAAACCAGCCCATTTCCCTCCGTTCCTGCCCCAAATCCCCTCGGAACAGCCCAAATCTCTCTGTTCTCATCCCAAATCCCCCATTCCCAGCCCAAATCCCCCCAAAACCTCCCAAATCCCATCCCCACATCCCAAATCTTTCTATTCCCAATCCCAAGCCTCTTCTTGCACCCCGAATTCCCCCATTCCCACTCCTAATCCCCTCAGAACACCCCGAATCCCCCCATTCCCGCCCCAAATCCCTTCAGAACATCCCAAACCTCTCCATTCCCACCCCAAAACCTCTTCTTCCCCCTATTCCCTCCCCAAATCCCCCCATTCCCGCCCCAATCCCCTCAGAACACCCCAAATCCCCCCATTCCCGCCCCAAATCCCCCATTCCCGCCCCAAATCCCCTCAGAACACCCCGAATCCCCCCATTCCTGCCCCAAATCCCCTCAGAACACCCCAAATCCCCCCATTCCCGCCCCAATCCCCTCAGAACACCCCGAATCCCCCCATTCCCGCCCCAATCCCCTCAGAACACCCCGAATCCCCCCATTCCCGCCCCAATCCCCTCAGAACACCCCGAATCCCCCCATTCCCGCCCCAATCCCCTCAGAACACCCCCAATCTCTCTATTCCCGCCCCAAACCCCGCTTTTTCGACCCAAATCCCCTCAGAACACCCCAAACTCCCTCCTTTTACCCCAAACCTTCCCGTTCCCACCCCCGAACTCCCTATTCCCGCTCCAAATCCCCCTGTTCCCGCCCCAAATCCTTTCTTTTGCCCCAAATTCCCTCATTCCCACCCCAAATCCCTCCTTCCCGCCCCAATTTACCTCAGAACATCCCAAATCCCCTCTATTCCCGCCCCAAACCCCCTTCTTCAGCCCCGACCCCCCCCGTTCCCGCCCCAACTCGCCCCCCCTCCCGTCCCCGCCCCTATTCCCATCGCTATTCCCAGCGCTATTCCCATCCTTATCCCTATTCCCATTCCCATTCCCGCCCCCCCCCCTCCCCTCAGCCCGGGCCGGGCCCCGCCGCCATCTTACCGCTGCGCCGCGGGGGCGGGGCGTGGCGGGCGCGGGGCACGCCGGGAGCAGGAGCGCCGCCTGCCGAGGGGGAGGCCCGGGACTACACTTCCCGGCGTGCCCCGCGCCCACGCGTTGCTAAGCGACGCCTAGGCGGGGAAGCCACGCCTCCCTTTCACTAACCACGCCCCCTTCCTCGCCTTATAAGGCGCGCGGGGGGCGTGGCGCTGCATATATTAGCGCCTGGCACCGCCCCCTCTGAGGAGTGCGCCGCGATGGAGCACGGGGGGGGGGGGCGGCTGGTTTTGGGGGAATTTGGGGGGTTTTGGGGTCCGGGGGGGGCGGTGGCACCGGGACCCCCCCAAAAGGCTCCTTCTGGTCTTGCTGGGACCAGGTGTGGGGGCACCCCATAAACCGGGACCTGTGACACCCCCCCACTCCGGGGTACCCCAAATCCAGGACTCCTCCAAGCCCCATATGGGGCACCCCCTTCACCCGTTTGAGGACTCAGACCCCCCCCAAATCCTTTATCACCCCTCCTGCACTTTGGGGGTTCCCTTCCCGTTCGGCGGCGCCCCCCCGAATCCCATAAGCTCCCCCCAAGTCCTGTTGCCCCCCTATAGCCCATGAGACCCCCCTAAGTGTGAACCTCCCAAGTCCTGGGACCCCCCTCAAGTCATCGAAGACCCCCCCAATTCGATGACCCCCCAATCCCATGGGACTCCCCAAGCCCTGTGACCCCCCCCAAGCGCTGTGATCCCCCCAATCCCATGAGGCCCCCCAGCCCCCCAAGTCACCCAACACCCCCCCATATCCCACGACCCCCCAAGCCCTGTGACCCCCCCCCAAACCTGAGCATCCCCAATCCCATGAGACTCCCCAATGCCACGACCCCCCCCAATCCCATGAGACCCCCCCAAACCCTGTGACCCCCCCCCCCCAAATTACCCCATTTCCCCCCCCCCCAAACCACTCGGAGCCTCTTCAACGATAAAAAGGTCTCGGCAACACCCACGACACGAAAACACCGTAGAAAAGGGGGGGGGGGCACGGGGGGGGCCCCCAAAAACACCCCCCAACACCCCCCCCCCGCCTGGGGACCGGGCTTGGGGGGGGTCGGGGGGGCCCCAATAGATACAATAATAATTATAATAATAATTAAAAAAGAAAAGGAATGAAAAAAAATAATGGGGGGGGGAATAACCCCGGGGGGGGGGCAATAACCCGGGGGGGGGGGCAATAAACCCCGGGGTGGGGGGGGAAGGACAGAATCCAGCCCGGATGGGTGGGAAATGGGGGGGGTGGGGGGCATGGGAAATTGCCCCATGGGGGGGGGATACCGGGGGGGGGGGTGGGAATTGCCCCGGGGGGGTATAACCCCGGGGGGGGGGGCAAATCTACCCCAGGGGGGGTCAAATGTGCCCCGGGGGGGAGGGGAATCGGGCCATACAATATGATACATAGAGACTTTGAGCCTATACACTATATACAGCCCCCCCCGGGGCACCCCCACATCAACCCCCCCATAAAAGGGGGGGGACCTTTAATCCCCCCCCCCCCAAATCCAGCCAATGGGGGGGGCAATTGGCAATAAATAGCTGGGGGGGGGTGATGGTTAATGTGGGGACCCCCCCCTTTATTTAACTCCCCCCCCAATATGTATATACAGGCCAGGCTGGTCCCAAGGGGGGGGGGTGGGGGCGCAAAAAGGGGATCTCAAGGGGGGGGCTCCCCCTTAAATCACCCAGATTTGGGGGGAGGAAGGGGGAGGAGGGGGGGACCCCCTAAAGTGGGTGCTGGGGGTGGGTGCCCCCCCCCCAAACAAAGGGGTCCGCAAGGGGGGGCGGGGGGGCGGCTCCTAAATAGACATTTATACATATATATATAAATAAGGGGGGGGCACCCCAAGTTGGGGGGGGACAACCCATTGTGAGGGGGGGACACCCATTGTGAGGGGGGACACCCCAAAATGACAAGTCCTGGGGGGGGGGACACCCTGTTGTTGATGCTGGGGGGGCCCTGTGGGATGGAGGTGGCACCAAGGGGGGGTCCCAATTAAAGGGGGGGTCTCTACTGGAGTTGGGGGGGCCTGGTACTGGCGGGTCCCCCCCATTCTGGGGGGGTCCCTGTCCCTTGGGGGGTGTCCTTGGTGTCCCCATCCTGGGGGGTGTCTCATGGGGAGGTCCCCATCATGGGGGGGGGTCCCAAAAGGGGGTTCCCCATCCCAGTTGGGTGTCCCCATGGGTTGGGTGTCCCCATCCATGGGGGGGTGACCCCAGGGTTGTGTCCATGTCCCCATCATGGGGTGTCTCCATAGGTTGCTTGCTTGCCCCCAATGGGGTGTCCCCCTCATGGGGGTGTCCCCGCTTGGGCGCCCCCCGGTTGAGTCTTTCCATCCCAGTTGGGTGGCCCCATGGGTCGGTTGCACCCATGGTCGTGTCCATGTCCCCAGTGGGGTGTCCCCATCACGGGGTGGCCCCACGGGTTGCTTGCTTGTCCCCAGTGGGGTGTCCCATCGCCATGGGGGGGTCCCCAGGGTCGTGTCCATGTCCCGGGGGGGGTCCTCAGGCGCAGGAGGCGCGCGCCTGCGCCAGCAGCTCGCTGAAGGAGTGGAAGAGGCGCTCGAGCCAGGCCTGGTTGCCCATGCACAGCTGCACCACCTCCTCCTGGCCCAGGTCCTCCGCCCGGCCCTCGATCGCCGTCGTCTGTGGGGCACGAGAGACACGGCACCGTGAGCGACAGCACCATGGACAGCTCCATGGGTGGCACCAATTGACAGCACCATGGACAATGCCATGGGCAGCACCATGGACAGCGCTATGGACAACATAATGGTCAACACAATGCTCTACATCATGGTCAACACCATGGGCAGCACCACGGACAGCACCCATAGACAGCACCCATAGACAGCACCATGGACAACATCATGGTCAAAACTATGGGCAGCACCATGGACAACACGATGGTCAATGCAATGGTCAACATCATGGTCAACATCATGGTCAACACCATGGGCAGCACCCATTGACAGCACCCATTGACAGCACCATGGACAACATCATGGTCAACACTATGGGCAGCACCATGGACAGCGCCCACTGACAGCACCATGGACAACGTTATGGTCAACACTATGGGCAGCACCATGGCCAACACAATGGCCAACATCATGGTCAACGCCATGGGCAGCACCCACTGACAGCTCAATGGACAGCATCATGGACAGCACCATGATCAGCACCCATGGACAGCTCCATTGACACCACCATGGTCAACACCATGGTCAGCACCATAGACAACACAATGGGCAGCACCACGGTCAACATGGTGGTCAGCACCACGGACAGCACCCACTGACAGCTCCATTGACAGCGCCATGGGCAGGACATGGTCAACACCATGGACAGAACCATGGACAGCACCCATTGATAGCTCCATTGACAGCACCATGAGCAGCACAATGGTCAACTTTATGGTCAACATCATGGACAGCACCACGGACAGCACCATGGAGGGGATGGACACCAGGACAGGGTGGGAAGGAAGGGATGGGCACCATGATGGAAATGGGCACCATGGGCACCATGATGGGGTGGAAAAGAAGGTGACCATCACGGTGACCATCTCTAACACAATACTTGACCAACACAATGGTCATCTCCATTGTGTTGCACGTGGTCATCATGATGACCACTATGATGGGCATTACCATGAAGGAGATGGGAAGGAAAGGATGGGAATGAAGGGCCAGAAGATGGAAGTGGGCACCATGATGGAGATGGTCACCATGAAGGAGATGGGCGCCACCATGGGGGGCTATGGGTGCCCATGGGGTGCCATTGGGGGGCACGGGGTGCTCCTCACCTCGTCCTTGCAGCGCAGGAACGTGTGGTACTTGTAGTGGTGCAGGGAGTGGTACAGGGTGTACAGGAAGGACTTGTCCACCTCCACCTTGAACTCCTGGGGGACGGGGGGGACACGGGCTCGGCACCAGCCCCAAAACACACAGGAACCCCCAGAGACCCCTCCAGGGACCCACAAAACTCATCCAGGACCCCTCAGAGACCATCAGGACCCTCCCGTACCCATGTTCCTATTGAGCTCACCAAGGGGGTTCATGATTGGAGGCACCTCCAGGACCTTCCAGAACCCCCAAACCCCCCACAGGGACCCCAAAACCCCTCCAGGACCCCCATAGACACCCCATAGACCCCCATAGACTCCATATCTGGGGCTTGGCTGGGCTGCGCTTGACCTTGCTGAGAGTTTTCCTATTGTAGGGGTTCCAAAACCTCTCCAAGACCCCTATAGACCCCCCACAGACCCCTATAGATGCCTTATAGACCCCCATAGACCCCATACCTGGGGCTTGGCCGTGCTGTGCTTGACCTTGCTGAGAGTTTTCCTATTGTAGGAGTTCCAAAGCCCCTCCAGGACCCCTATAGACTCCCTGTAGACCCCCATAGACATCACATAGACCCCAATAGGCCCCCATAGACCCCTATAGACCCCATACCTGGGGCTTGGCTGCGCTCTGCTTGACCTTGCTGAGAGTTTTCCTATTGTAGGAGTTCCAAAACCCCTCCAGGACCCCTATAGACTCCCTGTAGACCCCCATAGACCCCTATAGACACCACATAGACCCCAATATGCCCCCATAGACCCCCATAGACCCCATACCTGGGGCTTGGCCGCGCTGCGCTTGACCTTGCTGAGGGTTTTCCTGTTGTAGGGGTCCCAAAACCCCTCCAGGACCCCCATAGACACCCCATAGACCCCCATAGACCCCATACCTGGGGCTTGGCCGCGCTGCGCTTGACCTTGCTGAGGGTTTTCCTGTTGTAGGGGTCCCCCCCCCGGGCGCAGCTTCACCAGCGCCTCCCCCGGCTCCGCCTGCAGCTGCGGGAACGTGTGCAGCGCCTCCTGCAGGGCGGCGGCGGTACTGTCACCGCGGGACACCCAATGGCGGGGGGACACGGCGGGGGGACACCCCATCGTTGGGGTATGGGGACACGGGGGGGGCCCTGGCACACTATGGGGACACCCAATGGCAGGGGGACACGGGGGGGAAACCTCATTGTTGGGGTATAGGGACACTGGGGGGTCACTGTCATAACCCAATGGGGACACTGAGAGGGACCCCATCAATGCCGACACCGTGCCCCATAGCAGCCCCCCTCAGCCCCATAGCCTCCCCAGGCCCATAGACCCCCACAATCCCACAGACCACCCCCAGCCCCCTAGACCCCCCCATCCTCACAAAGCCCCCCAGCCCCACAGACCCCCCCCCCCCCATATATACCCCCAGGCCCACAGAGCCCCCTTCAGCCCCATAACCCCTCTACCCAGCCCCATAGCCCCCTCCCAGCCCCATAGACGCCCCCCAACCCCATAGATTCCCCCAGCCCCATAGATCCCCCCAGCCCCGTAGACACCTCCCACCCCCACAGAGCCTCCCCACGACCATGCCCCCCCCAGCCCCACCTGCAGGGACGGGTTGAGCGTCACCCTCTTGAGAACCTTCTTCTTGTGGTCATTGAGGATCCCGTCGATCTTGCGCATGGGGGGCAGGTAGAGCTCATCTGAATGAGGAGCAGAGGAGGGTTATGGGGGGGGTCCCGGGGTAGGGGGTGGGTTGGGGGGGTGGTTTGGGGGGGGGGGGTCTCACCGTTGGTGTCCTCCAGCGCCTGGATCATGTCGGGGTCCAGCGCGGTGCTCACCAGCATCTCCACGTAGCTGCGGTACATCTCCTTCATGGCCCGCGTGTTCAGCACCCGCCCGGGGGGGGCCCGCTCTGCGCAAGGGGGTGCGGCCCCTTTAAGGGCAAGACACGCCCCTTCCCAAGCCCTTTTACACACCCCCCATACCAAGGAGCAGCCCCCCCCAAAGAGGGAACACAGGGAGCGTTGCCCCTTTAAGAGGGAGCCACGCCCCCTCTCTTAAATTCATTCATGCCCCTCCCCAACCCCTGGACACTCCCCCCCATTGGCAAAGAGCAGCCTCCAAAGGGAGTCAATGGGAAGGGTCATTGCCGCTTTAAGAGGGAGCCACGCCCCTCCGGTTCCCCCCCCATTGCCAAGGAGCAGCCCCAAAGGGGCTCATAGGAGGGAGTGTTGCCCCTTTAAGACGAAGCCCCGCCCACAAGGTTAAACCCCGCCCCCGGCGATGGGATTCCCGCCTTTCTAAACTAAACCCCGGCCCCTTTAAGCGGAGGCCCCGCCCACAAGGGAAGCTCCGCCCACACGGCAAAGCTCCAAACCCATCAAACGGCCACGCCCCTTCTCCTCAAGCCCCGCCCCCAGGAGGAAGCCCCGCCCCTTTTAAACGGGACCCCGGGACCCGCCGCTGGCCCCCCCCGCGGGCGGGCCATTGCCCCTTTAAGCATCAGCCCCGCCTGACCCTGCCCGAAACCCCTTTGGGACCCCCCCAAACCCCTCACTACCCCCCTAAACCCCCTTTACCCCCCCCAAGAAGCCCTATTATCCCCCATTCCCTTCTCCTACCCCCCAGCCCCTCCCCAAACCCCCCCACATTTTGGGGTCCCACCCCCAGGCTCCCCAAACTCCCCCTTGTCCCCTCCAAGGAAGCCTCAGAACCCCCAAAATCCCCCCCATAACCCCCAAACTCCCCATTTTCAGCCCCAAACCCCCCATTTCAGGGTCCCCCCCCCATATTTCGGGCTCTCCCCCAGTTTCTCCCCCACCCCCAGCATCCTCAGGACCCCCCAAACCCCCTTTACTCCCTCAATGAAGCCTCAGAACCCTCAAAACCCCCTTAAACCCCTCCAATTCCCCCCATTTTTCAGCCCCAACCCCCCCCATTTTTCACCCCCCCTATATTTCAGGCTCCCCCCCAACATCCTCAGGGTCCCCCCATAACACCCCCTATAACCCCCCATTTTCCCCCCCAAAACCCCCATTTTCCCCACCGACCTCTCCATTTCAGACCCCCCCCCATATATCGGGGTCCCCCCCCCGTATTTTGGGGTGTCCCCCCCCCAACTCACCCTCCTCGCTCTGAGGGTCGGGGCTGGACTCAGACTCTGATGAAGTCGCCGCCTCCTTGAGCCACTTTTTCCTCTTCTTGGGGGGGGGGCTCTGCCTTCACTTTGGGGGGTTTGGGGGCCTTGGCCTTGGGGGGCACGGGGGGGGCTCTGGGGAGGGCCCCCGCGGCCGGCGCGGGGGGGGGGGGGCTCGGCGCGGGGGGGGCGCTCAGCCTTGGGGGGTCTCTCGGCCTTGGGGGGGCGCTCGCTCTTGGGGGGGCGCTCGGCCTTGGGGGGGCGCTCGGCCCGGGGGGGCTTCTCGGGGGGCTCCGCTTTGGGGGGGGGGGGGAGGTTTGGGGGTGCTGGGTTTGGGGTGGGGCTGGCGCCTGGAGGGGGGGGGGTAAAAAAGGGGGGGTTAAAAGGGGTGGGGACCCCCCTGAATCCATCCTGGATAAAGGGGGAATGGGGAGACCCCCCCCCCCCGGGGTACATCAACATCAACTGAGACCCCCCCAGAAGAGCCAATTGTGCCCCCCTGGACTGAAGGGACATGGAGGGGACACACCCCCCATAGCCCCATGTCCGTGTATCGTATCCATGCCCCATATCTATACCCCATATCTATACCCCATAGCGCTATTCCCCATCCATACCCCATATTCATACCCCATATCCCAGCCCCATACCCCACACCCCACATTCCACACACCCCATAGCCCTTATCCCATATCCCGTACCCCACACCCCATAGCCCACACCCCACACTCCATCCCCATAGCCCATGCTCCATATCCCATACCCCATACCCCACATCCCATACCCCTTATTCTGTATCCTATATCCCACACCCCATATGCCATGCCACATATACTCCATATCCCACACCCCACATCCCATACCCTTTATCCCACACCCCATACCTCATATCCCACACCCCATACCCCATATCCCACATCCCACCCCCCATATCCCATCCCTATACCCCATCCCCCATATACGCCACACCCCACATCCCATACCCTTTACCCCACCCCCCATATCCCATCCCCCCCCCCCCCCCCCCGGTGCCCGTGTCCCACCTGCCTGCCGGGGGCCGGTGCCAGGGTTTCCGGGAGCACACCCTCACGTAATCCTTCTTGTTGATGTTCTCCAGGAACTTCACGTAGAGCCGCTGGTACCGGTGCTTCGCGTCCCCAAAGTACCCCAGGTACTGCGGGGGGGGGGGCCGGGGGGGTCAGCGGCACCCCGACACCCCTGCACCCACACTGACACCCCTGGGAGCCCAATGACACCCCTGCACCCACCCCGGCACCCCTGCACCCACACTGACCCCCTGCACCCACCCCGACACCCCTGCACCCACAGGGGCACCCCTGCACCCACACTGATCCCCTGCACCCACAGGGACACCCCTGCACCCACAGGGACAGCCCTGCACCCACACTGACCCCCTGCACCCACCCGACACCCCTGCACCCACAGGGGCACCCTGCACCCACCCCGACACCCCTGCACCCACAGGGACCCCCTGCACCCACCCCGACACCCCTGCACCCACACTGACCCCCTGCACCCACCCGACACCCCTGCACCCACAGGGGCACCCTGCACCCACCCCGACACCCCTGCACCCACACTGACCCCCTGCACCCACCCCGACACCCCTGCACCCACAGGGACCCCCTGCACCCACCCCGACACCCCTGCACCCACAGGGGCACCCCTGCACCCACCCCAACAGCCCTGCACCCACCCCGACACCCCTGCACCCACACTGACCCCCTGCACCCACCCCGACACCCCTGCACCCACCCTACACCCCTGCACCCACAGGGACACCCCTGCACCCACCCCGACACCCCTGCACCCACAGGGGCACCCCTGCACCCACACTGACCCCGCTGCACCCACCCCGACACCCCTGCACCCACATTGACCCCCTGGGACCCCAAGGACCCCCCAGCACCCACAGTGACCCCCTGGGACCCCAAGGACCCCCCAGCACCCACTGTGACACCCTGGGAGCCCAAGGACCCCCCATGGGACCCCCAAGATCCTTCAGACAGGAGCGGGGTGATCCAAAGCCCCCCCAAATAACCTCCCCAAGGGACCCCCCCCCAGAGATGTGTTTGGGGGGTCCCTGATTGGGGGGGGTCCATGTTTTGGGGGGGGTCCCTGTGTTTGGGAAGGGGGTCCCTAATGGTGGGGTCCCTGTTTTGGGGGGTCCCTGTTTTGGGGGTCCCTGTTGTGGGGGATGGGATCCCTGTTTTGGGGGTCCCTGTTTAGGGGGGTGGTCCCTGTTTTTGGGGGGGGGGTCCCTATTGGTGAGGTCCCTGTTTTGGGGGGTCCCTGTGTTTGGTGGGGTCCCTGTTTTGGGGGTCCCTGTTTTGGGGGTCCCTGTTTTGGGGGGTCCCTGTTTTGGGTCCCTGTTTTAGGCGGTCCCTGTTTTGGGGGTCCCTGTTTTGGGGGTCCCTGTTTTGGGGGGGATCCCTATTGGGGGTCTCTGTTTGAGGGGGCGGTCCCTGTTTTGGGGGGGGATCCCTATTGGTGGGGCCCCTGTTTGGGGGGATCCGTATTTTGGGGGAGTCCCTGTTTTGGGGGGTCCTGTTTTGGGGGGTCCCTGTTTTGGGGGTCCCTGTTTTGGGGGATGGGATCCCTGTTTTGGGGGTGATCCCTATTGGGGGTCTCTGTTTGAGGGGGTGGTCCCTGTTTTGGGGGTCCCTGTGTTTGGGGGGACCCCTATTGGGGGGGTCCCTGTTTTGGGGGTCCCTGTGTTTGGGGGGATCCCTATTGGGGGGTCCCTGTGTTTGGGGGGGTCCCTGTTTTGGGGGGTCCCTGTGTTTGGGGGGGGGTCCCTGTTTTGGGGGGTCCCTGTGTTTGGGGGGACCCCTATTGGGGGGGTCCCCACTCACGTTGCTGGTGGCGCAGAACTGCCTCTGCCCGTCCTTGATCTCGGGGGTGAACTTCTGCAGCAGCGCCTTCTGCACGCGCCAGATCGGGGGGGGCTCCCGGCCCGTCTGCAGCGCCAGCTGGGGGGGGGCACATCACTGACCCCCCATACACACCCCACAGCACCCCATAGACACCCCATAGACACCCATAGACACCCCACAGCACCCCAAACACACCCCACAGCACCCCATGGACACCCCATAGCACCCATAGCACCCCATGCAGCTCCCACCCCATCTGCAGGGCAAGCTGGGGGGGGGGCACATCACTGACCCCCCATAGACACCCCACAGCACCCCATACACACCCCATAGCACCCATAGCACCCCATGCAGCTCCCACCCCATCTGCAGGGCAAGCTGGGGGGGGCACATCACTGACCCCCCATAGACACCCCACAGCACCCCATAGACACCCCATAGACACCCCACAGCACCCCAAACACACCCCACAGCACCCCATAGACACCCCATAGCACCCATAGCACCTCATGCAGCTCCCACCCCATCTGCAGGGCAAGCTGGGGGGGGACACATCATTGACCCCCCATAGACACCCCACAGCACCCCATAGACACCCCATAGCACCCCATACACACCCCACAGCACCCCATAGCCACCCATAGCCCCCCATGCGGCTCCCAGCCCCTCTGCAGCGCCAGCTGGGGGGGGCACATCACTGACCCCCCCATAGACACCCCACAGCACCCCATAGACACCCATAGCCCCCCATGCGGCTCCCAGCCCCTCTGCAGGGCAAGCTGGGGGGGGGCACATCACTGACCCCCCATAGACACCCCACAGCACCCCATACACACCCCATAGCACCCATAGCACCCCATGCAGCTCCCACCCCATCTGCAGGGCAAGCTGGGGGGGGGCACATCACTGACCCCCCATAGACACCCCACAGCACCCCATACACACCCCATAGACACCCATAGCCCCCCATGCGGCTCCCACCCCATCTGCAGGGCAAGCTGGGGGGGGACACATCGTTGACCCCCCATAGACACCCCACAGCACCCTATAGACACCCCATGGACATCCCACCCCACGGACACCCCCAAACCCCCCCCTCCAGCACCCCAAAAGTGGCCACGAGGCTCCAATCCCCCCCCCATCACACCCGGCCCTCCCCAAGCCCCGCCCCCAAACCATCTGGCCACGCCCCCAAACCAGGCCACGCCCCCAACCTGACCACCCCCCCAGTCCATCCCACTCCCTCCCAGTCATTCCCGGTCCCTCTCCAAGTGCCTCTCCATCCTCTCCCAGTCCATCCCAGTCATTCCCAGTCTCTCCCAGCCATTCCCAGTGCTTCCCAGTCCCTTTCCCAGTGCTTCTCAGTCCATCCCAGTCTCCTTCCCAGTGCTTCCCAGTCCCTCCCAGTCATTCCCAGTCCCTTTCCCAATGCCTCCCAGTGCATCCCAGTCATTCCCAGTCCCTCCCAGTCATTCCCAGTCTCTCTCCATTCCTCTCCCACTCCATCCAGTCATTCCCAGTCTCTCCCAGTCCATCCCAGTCCCTTTCCCAGTGCTTTCCAGTCCATCCCAGTGCTTCCCAGTCCATCCCAGTCCCTCCCAGTCATTCCCAGTCCCTTTCCCAGTCCCTCCCAGCCATTCCCAGTCCCTTTCCCAGTGCTTCCCAGTCCCCCCCAGTCATTCCCAGTCCCTTTCCCAGTGCTTTCCAGTCCATCCCAGTCCCTCCCAGTCATTCCCAGTCCCTTTCCCAGTGCCTCCCAGTCCATCCCAGTCCCTCCCAGTCATTCCCAGTCCCTTTCCCAGTGCCTCCCAGTCCAACCCAGTCATTCCCAGTCCCTTTCCCAGTGCTTCCCAGTCCATCCCAGTCCCTCCCAGTCATTCCCAGTCCAACCCAGTCATTCCCAGTCTCTCCCAGTCATTCCCAGTCCCTTTCCCAGTGCTTCCCAGTCCATCCCAGTCCCTCCCAGTCATTCCCAGTCCATCCCAGTCATTCCCAGTCCCTTCCCCAGTTATTCCCAGTCCCTTTCCCAGTGCTTCCCAGTCCCTCCCAGCCATTCCCAGTCCAACCCAGTCATTCCCAGTCTCTCCCAGTCATTCCCAGTCCCTTTCCCAGTGCTTCCCAGTCCCTCCCAGCCATTCCCAGTCCCTTTCCCAGTGCTTCCCAGTCCCCCCCAGTCATTCCCAGTCCCTTTCCCAATGCTTCCCGGTCCCTCCCAGTCATTCCCAGTCCCTTTCCCAGTGCTTCCCAGTCCCCCCCAGTCATTCCCAGTGCGCCCCAGTACGCACCCTGAGCGCGGGCACGTCCTCCACGCGCACCACGAACTCGTCGCGCTCCCGGTAGATCCCTTCTCCGCCGCTCCCCGGCTCCTCCTCGTCCGTGTCCCCGCACACGGCGGCCGCATCCTGCTTCTGCGCCAAGTGCAGCGCCCGCGGGTCCTGCGGCGCCTCGGGGGAGCCCCCCCCCGGGGACACGGCCCCCCCCCGGGGGGGACGCCGCCGCCGCTGCCGCCGCGGTACTGGTGGCACTGGTGGTGCTGGTGCTGGTGCTACTGGTGCTGGTGGGGACGGGGGGGCTGGCGGCGCCGGGGGTGCTCAGTGGGGTGATGGTGGCGCTGGGCTGGGGGGGCTCCGGGGCTGGGGGGCTCGGGGGGGGCTCCGATGGTGGGGGGAGGTCTGTGGGGGGGGGAGAGAAATGGGGGTTAGGGGGGGAGCAGAAGGTCACTGGGGGTCTATGGGGCCCATGGAAGTAGCTATGGGGATCATCAAGGGATCTACAGGGCCCATGGAGATGGCTATGGGTGCTATGGAGATGGCTATGGGTGCTGTGGAGATGGCTATGGGTGCTATGGAGGTATCTATGGGTGCTGTGGAGATGGCTATGGGTGCTATGGAGGTATCTATGGGTGCTGTGGAGGTGGCTAGGGGTCCTATGGAGGTATCTATGGGTCTTATGGAGGTGGCTAGGGGTCCTATGGAGGTATCTATGGGTGCTGTGGAGGTATCTATGGGTCTTATGGAGGTGGCTATGGGGATCATCGAGGTATCTATGAGGCCCATGGAGGTGGCTATGGGTGCTATGGAGGTATCTATGGGTGCTGTGGAGGTATCTATGGGTCTTATGGAGGTGGCTATGGGGATCATCGAGGTATCTATGAGGCCCATGGAGGTGGCTATGGGTGCTATGGAGGTATCTATGGGTGCTATGGAGGTGGCTAGGGGTCCTATGGAGGTATCTATGGGTGCTATGGAGGTGGCTAGGGGTCCTATGGAGGTATCTATGCGTGCTATGGAAGTATCTATGGGTGCTATGGAAATATCTATGGCTCCTATGTAGGTATCTATGGGTGCTATAGAGATATCTATGGGTCTTATGGAGATGCCTACTGGTCCTATGGAAGTATCTATGGGTGCTATGGAGGGGGCTAGGAGTCCTATGGAGGTATCTACAGGTGCTATAGAGATATCTATGGGTCTTATGGAGGTGTCTATGGGTGCTATGGAGGTGGCTATAGGTCCTATGGGGATATGTATGGGTGCTATGAAGGTGGCTATGGGTCCTATGGGGATATCTATGGGTGCTATGAAGGTGGCTATAGGTCCTATGGGGATATCTATGGGTGCTATGAAGGTGGCTATAGGTCCTATGGGGATATCTATGGGTCTTATAGCAATGGTTATGGGGATCATTGAGGTATCTATGGGGCCCATGGAGGTGGCTATGGGTCTTATGGAGGTAGCTATGGGCCCCATGGAGGTCCCTGTATGTCCCACGGGTCTCTATGGCTCCCACGGGTCCCTATGGCTCCCAGTAGAACCCCGTGTGCCCCATGGGTCCCTATGGCTCCCAGTAGACCCCCATGTGTCCCATGGGTCCCTATAGCTCCCAGGAGGTCCCTGTGTGTCCCATGGGTCCCTATGGCTCCCAGGAGGTCCCTGTGTGTCCCATGGGTCCCTATGGCTCCCAGGAGGTCCCTGTGTGTCCCATGGGTCCCTATGGCTCCCAGGAGGTCCCTGTGTGTCCCATGGGTCCCTACGGCTCCCAGGAGGTCCCCATGTGCCCCATGGGTCCTTATGGCTCCCAGTAGAACCCCGTGTGTCCCATGGGTCCCTATGGCTCCCAGTAGACCCCCATGTGTCCCAGTGGTCCCTATGGCTCCCAGTACACCCCCGTGTGTCCCATGGGTCCCTACGGCTCCCATGGGTCCCTATGGCTCCCAGGAGGTCCCTGTGTGTCCCATGGTTCCCTATGACTCCCACTAGCCCCCCATGTGCCCCATGGGTCCCTATGGCTCAAATGGGTCCCTATGGCACCCAATAGCCCCCCGTGTGCCCCATGGGTCCCTATGGCTCCCTATGGCTCCCAGTAGACCCCCATGTGTCCCATGGGTCCCTATGGCTCCCAGTAGACTCCCATGTTCCCATGGGTCTCTATGGCTCCCAGGAGGTCCCCATGTGTCCCATGGGTCCCTATGGCTCCCAGTAGACTCCCATGTGTCCCATGGGTCCCTATGGCTCCCACTAGCCCCCCATGTGCCCCATGGGTCCCTATGTCTCCCATGGGTCCCTATGGCTCCCAGTAGCCCCCCGTGTGTCCCACGGGTCCCTATGGCTCCCAGTAGACTCCTGTATGTCCCATGGGTCCCTATGTGTCCCAGTGGTCCCTATGGCTCCCAGTAGACCCCCATGTGTCCCATGGGTCCCTGTGGCTCCCCTGGGTCCCTATGACTCCCAGTAGACCCCCGTGTGTCCCATGGGTCCCTATGGCTCCCATGGGTCCCTATGGCTCCCAGGAGGTCCCTGTGTGTCCCATGGGTCCCTATGGCTCCCAGTTGCCCCCCATGTGTCCCATGGGTCCCTACGGCTCCCAGCAGCCCCCCGTGCCCCCCCCGCGCCCCACTGGCACCCGCCGGCAGTGACCTTGGTGCCGCGGCGATGGCGGGGCCGAGGAGCAGCCCCCGGCCGGGTCGGGGTCCTTGCGGTCGCTGGGGTCGTAGAGGGCCGAGATGGCCGAGGAGATGCTCTTCTGCAGGTCCTGGTTCTTGCTGACCGAGTCCTCCTCGTCCGAGGAGAAGGACGGGAGCGTCTCCAGGTTCCTCTTGAGCTCCTCATCCAGCCTCTTGCAAGGGCTGGGACAAGCCATGACCAAGCCTTCTCCTTCCGGCCCTTCCAAGCTCCCCGGTAGGATGGGAGGTCCCACGGCGAAGGGGTTGGTGGTGCTGGGCCCGCGGTGGCTCTTGGTGGGGCTGGTGGCGCTGGGGGGACACGTCTGGCGCTTGCCTGACTTGAGGAAGTCCAAGAAGGAAGCCATGAAGCCCGACTTCATCTCCGGCTGCTTCTCCTCCACCTCCTTGATCTTCTGCTTGATGCGCTCCCGCGTCTGCGACGTGTCCAAAGGGACCGGCTCGGAGCCCGAGCTGGGAATAGCGGGAATGGGGGGGACACCGATGGCTCCTTCGGGGGGCAACGGGGCTTCCGAGCCCTTGGGCATCGCCAGCTTGATCTGCAGGGACAGGGAAGGGGGCAAGTGGGGGGGGGGCAGGGACCCCCAAGAGCTTCCAGTGCCCCCAAAGCCTCACCTTGATGGTCTCCAAACCATCCCCATCCCCAACACTGGGGGTCTTTGGGGGTCATTGGGGTGCAACAGACCATAAGGAACCCCTCAACAAGCCCAAACCCTCCTTATCCATCAACCTTCACCTCTAAAGACCCCAAAACCCCCAAGTTCTCACCTTGATGGTCTCCAAACCATCACCATCTCCATCACTGAAGCCTTTTGGAGGTCATTGGGGTGCAACAGACCACAAGGAACCCCCCAACAAGCCCAAACCCCCCCTTTAACCCCCCCAAACCCCCTTTAGACCCCCCCTTATCCATCAACGTTCACCTCCAAAGACCCCAAAACCCCCAAGTTCTCACCTTGATGGTCTCCAAACCATCACCATCTCCATCAATGAAGCCTTTTGGAGGTCATTGGGGTACAACAGACCACAAGGAACCCCACAAGAAGCCCAAACCCTCCTTATCCATCACTCTTCACCCCCAAACCCCCCCTAGATCCCCCATAGCCCCTCACCTTGAAGACCTTGAAGCTTCCCCAGCCCATCACCATCCCCAGCACTGGGGCCTTTTAGACATCATCGGGGTGCAACAGACCACAGGGAACCCCCCAACAAGCCCAAACTCCCCCTTACTCCCCCCAAACCCCCTTTGGACCCCTCCTTATCCATCAACCTTCACCTCCAAAGACCCCAAAACCCCCAAGTTCTCACCTTGATGGTCTCCAAACCATCACCATCTCCATCACTGAAGCCTTTTGGAGGTCATTGGGGTGCAACAGACCACAGGGAACCCCCCAACAAGCCCAAACCCCCCCTTTACCCCCCCCCAAACCCCCTTTAGACCCCCCCTCCCCCTCACCTTGAGCGGTTTGAGCGCCTCCATCCCATTCCCATCTCCTGCCTCCTCCCCTCCCTTCCTGCCCCGGCCCCGGCCGCGACCTCGAGGCCTTTTGGCAGCATCGGGGGGGAGCAGGAGGCCGGGGGGCAGCGGCGGGGGGGGGGGCTCGGGCAGGGGCCGGATGCGGGGCCGGCCCCGCGGGCGGGGGGGTCCCTCGCGTTTGGGTTTGGTGGGTTTGCGGCCGCGTTTCTTGGGCGCCGGGTGGGCGCCGGGGTGGGCGCCGCCCGAGGTGGAGGTGAAGCCCATGGGGTCCCCCATGGGGCTGAGGGGGGGCCGCGCGCGGCAGCTGGAGATGAGGTCGGGCAGCAGGTCCGGGAGGCGGCGGCTGTTGAGGCGAATGTCCGCGGGGACGTCGGCCTTGTCCTCGTCGTCCTGGAACTCGTACTCCTGCGCGTAGGTCTTTTTGGGGGGCGGGAAGGGGTCGCGCTTGCGCAGGAGGTGGAAGGACGACGTCTTGAGGAGCTTCTTGGGTTTGGAGGAGCAAAAAAGAGGGGTTGGCAAAGAAGGTTTGGGGCCGTCGCCTCCGCCGGTGCTTTGGATCAAACCCAAAGGCTCCGCGTTGACCGTGGAGGGCAACTCGTGCTTCGGAGGCTCCAAACCCAACGGGGGGGCTTCGCTCGGCGGCCCCTCGCCGGGGCAGAACGTGGGGTAAGGTTGACCCATGTCGTAAGGAGGAGCCTTCAAGGCTTCGGGACGCGGCTCCAAGCCGCCCGTTCCTTCCTCTTCGTCGTCCTCGGTGCTCTTGGGGAAGTCCTCCGGTGGCGGCCCGAACATGTCCTCCATGCCGGGGAAGAAGCCGCGGTCCTCATCCTGCAGGAGAGCGTCCGGGAAGCAGATGGAGGTCAATGGGACGAAGCGGTTCTTGCCCCCCGCCGGGCTCCCCCCTTCTGCAAACTGGTCCTTGGCCTCCAGCGCCGGCGGAGCCACCGATGGGGCTCCACCATCGGGGTCCAAGAGGTGGCCGGGAGGCCCTTGGACCCCCCCGGTTTGTCCTAAATGAGGTTCTAACCCCAACGGGGGCTCTAAGAAGTCTTGGATCTCTTGAGGAGCCGGGAGCACCTCCATGGGCTCCGGGGGCAGCGGTGGTGGAGCTTGAGGGTCCAAGCCTTGGGAGCGCACGTGGGCCTGGTGGAGGTGATGGGCTTCCAAGAGCATCTGTGGGGATGGCGCAGCCGGGGGCGCCGGTGGGGCTGGGGGGGCCGGTGGGGCTGGAGGTGGTGGCGGTGGTGGTGGCGGTGGTGGCATCCGCTGCTGCTCCAGGAGGTGGACGTCGAGCTGGGGCCGGGCCTTGGCGCGGGGATGGAGCTGGCTCTGGGTGTGGGTGAGGACGGAGGGTAAGAGGGACCCGGCGCCCGTCACCGGTCCCACTGGGACGGGTCCCAGTTCAGGAGGAGGGTCCAAAAGGAGCCCGTGGGGCTCCATAGGGGGACCTTCGGCCACCAAGCGCCCGTGCTCGGGGGTCTTGGCCAAGTAGCCGTGAGGTTGCCCCATGTCCTTGCCCCCGGCCATGTGCTCCCCGGGCTTCTTCAGCTCCTGGCCATAGGAGTCCAAGGCGGGCGGTTGGTGGCCGTAGTGGACCACGGAGGTGGCCGCCAAGCCCTCGCCCCCCGCTCCGGCACCCCGATAATCCTTCCCTCGCTCCGGTTTCTTCTTCTCCTTGAGCAAAGCCAGCTCCAGCGCCGCCGGCGCTTCCAGGTTGGAATTGGGCCGGATGACGCTCTGCAGCTGGTACCTCTCCTCCGCCTTCCCCAGCCCTCCGTAGCCCCCCAAGTTCTTGGGGGCGGCCCCTCGCTCCTCGCAGCCCCCCAAGGCCTCGCCACGGGGTGGGCTGGGGGCCTGCAGGAGGTGCTGGATGAGGAAGTCCTCATCCTCGCTCCGGTCGGCGCCCAGCAGCTCCGGGTCTCCTTTCCCAGCCTTCCCGAAGGCCGGCGGCCGCTCCAGCGCCGCGGGGCCCGTTCCTCCTCCGTAACCCGGCGCCATGAAGGACGGAGACAGGACAGATCCAAGGTATTTCTGGGATTGTCCCGGTGACGTCCCGCTCTGGGGCCGGGTGGCCGGGGGTGACTGCAGGGGCCGGATGCTGGGAGCGGGGCTGTAGGGAAGCGGAGCGGGAACAGCGGGAGAGTGCCCGGTGCTGTAGGACAAGGAGGTCACCTCCGCTTGCACCCCATAGGGCAGCGCCTGGAGCTGCTCCGGAGAGAAGGTCTGCCCTTGGCCGACGCACGTCGGGAGCCCTTGAGCCCCTTGGCCTGCGGGAGCCCCGCTTTGACCCCCGGCTGGATAAGTGGGGGCTTTGCCCCCCAAATCTCCCCCTTGGCCGCTGGTGAAGGTGGTGCTGGGCTGCGGCGCCGGCGGGTTGCCGCCGTACCCCCCCGACGGCCCCATAGCCAAGAGGTTCTGGGGCTGCCCCGGGGAATAAGCCGGGGAATGGCTGGAGATGACGGAGCTGGGCTTGGGGGTGCTGGTGCTGTAGCTGCTTTGGCACTTGGGGGTGGCGGTGGAGCGCGGGGTCTGCCGCGACGCCGAGTAGCTCTTGGACTTGGTGCCGCCGCCGTTGCTGCTGCTCCCGGCGCCGCTGCCCCCGTTGCCGTTGCCGTTACCGCTGGAATAGGCCGGCGACTGGATGATGGGCCGGTAGCTCTGCGCCGGCTCCGGCCGCGGCGCCGCCGCAGCACCCTTGGGTGCCTGTTGGGAGCCCTCGGAGCTGGCGGGGCTCTGCTCCCCTAAAGGGCTGCACGACAGCGCGGCGCGATGCGGTGGCATCTGCTGGTAGGTGCCGCCGCAGCTCAGGTAGTGCTGGAGCCCGTGCGCCGGGAGCTGGGGCTGAGCGCCGGCGGGGCGCTGGTAGTGCTTGATGACGCTGTCCTGTCGCGACACGGCGCGATCGGCGCCTCCGCCGCCTCCGCCGCTGAACACCGACGTGTTGTAGAGCTGCCCCGGCTGCTCGGCGAGCGGCGCCGAGAGCAGGTTGAACTGGGAGGAAGCCGGGGCGCCGCGGTACGCGGGGCTCTGCGCCGGTAAACCCGAGCCCAGCACGGCGCTGCCCAGGCGCTCGAAGCCCAGCGCCGGCGGCACCGGAGCCTGCGCCGGTTTGATGTGCAGCAACGGGTCGTGCGGGGACAGGAGCCCGTTGGAGCCGGGGCTGAAGGCGGGCTCGGGCAGGCTGAGAGCGGAGCTCACCGGGAAGCTCCTCCCGCTGAACGGCGCCGGGTGCTGGTAAGCGCCGAGAGCCGACGAGGCCGGGAACGTGCCGGAGCCCGGCAGCGCCCCCGAGATGAAGAGCTCGGCCGGGGCTGGAGTGTGCATGGCTGGGGGGGGGGGAAATGGGGGGGTTAGAGATGGGGTGGGGTGTATGGGGGTGATGGGGGATTGGGGGGCCCGGGGGGATATGGGGGTGATGAGGGATTGGGGGGCCCGGGGGGATATGGGGGTGATGGGGGATTAGGGGGCCTGGGGGGATATGGGGGTGATGGGGGATTGGGGGGCCCGGGGGGATATGGGCGCACTGAGGGATATGGGGGTGATGGGGGATTGGGTGGACCTCGGGGGATATGGGGGTGATGAGGGATTGGGGGGCCCGGGGGGATATTGGGGTGATGGGGGATTGGGGGGACCTGGGGGGACATGGGGGTGATGGGGGATTGGGGAGCCCGGGGGGATATGGGGGTGATGGGGGATTGGGGGGCTCGGGGGGATATGGGGGTGATGGGGGATTGGGGGGGCCCGGGGGGATATGGGCGCACTGAGGGATATGGGGGTGATGGGGGATTGGGTGGACCTCGGGGGATATGGGGGTGATGAGGGATTGGGGGGCCCGGGGGGATATTGGGGTGATGGGGAATTGGGGGGACCTGGGGGGACATGGGGGTGATGGGGGATTGGGGAGCCCGGGGGGATATGGGGGTGATGGGGGATTGGGGGGCCTGGGGGGACATGGGGGTGATGGGGGATTGAGGGGACCTGGGGGGACATGGGGGTGATGGGGGATTGGGGAGCCCGGGGGGATATGGGGGTGATGGGGGATTGGGGGGACCCGGGGGGACATGGGGGCACTGGGGCACATGGGGGCACCAGGGGACATGGGGGATTGGGGGGACCCGGGGGGACATGGGGACCCAGGGGGACATGGGGGCACTGGGGCACATGGGGGCACCAGAGGACATGGGGGCACTGGGGGATTGGGGGGACCCGGGGGGACTGGGGGGACCCAGGGGGACATGGGGGCACTGGGGCACATGGGGGCACCAGAGGACATGGGGGCACTGGGGGATTGGGGGGACCCGGGGGGACTGGGGGGACCCAGGGGGACATGGGGACACTGGGGCACATGGGGGCACCAGGGGATTGGGGGGACCCGGGGGGACATGGGGGCACTGGGGGATATGGGGGCACCAGAGGACATGGGGGCGCTGGGGCATTGGGGAGACCCGGGGGGACAGGGGGGCACCGGGGAATATGGGGGGCCCCAGGGAACATGGAAAGACACTGGAGTATATGGGAGCATCGGGGGATATGGGGCAAGGAGAAGGGCCCTGGGGGACATGGGGGGACATTTGGATATAGGGGGCACTGGGGGATATAGGGGGAACCCTGGGGGACACTTCAGGGATACTGGGGTGTATGGGGGGCACCGGGGGATATGGGTCAAAGAGAAGGGTCCTAGGGGTATATAGGGACCCTGAGGGACATGGGGGGACACTTGGGGGACCCTGGGGGTATATGGGGCAGTGGGGGACATAGGGGGGACCCTGGGGGGCACTTGGGGTATACGGGAGGCACCAGGAGATATGGGGCAAGGACAAGGGTCCTGGGGGACACTGGGGTATATGGGGAGCCCCAAGGGACATGGGGGGACACTTGGGTGTATGGGGTCCCTGGGGGACATGGGGGGACACTGGGGTATATGGGGGGTCTCGGAGGACATGGGGGGACACTTGGGGGACACTGGGGTATATGGGGGGCCCCAGGGGGACACTGGGGCATATGGGACAAGGAGAAGGGCCCTGCGGTACATGGGAAGCCCTTGGGGACATGGTGGGGACACTGGGGTAGATGAGACCCCCCCAGACCCTCCCCAAGGGCAGGATGGGACCCCCCCAGACCCTCCCCCAGGGCAGGATGGGACCCCCCCAGACCCTCCCCCAGGGCAGGATAAGACCCTTCTCAGGTAGAATAAGACGTCCCAGCCCCAGAAGAGACACCCCCCCCCCATGTCTGGGACCCCTAAGCCCCCCCAAACACAGGATAAACCCCCCCAAAGGCGGGATAAGGCCCCCCCAGAACCCCCCCCCGAGGCAGGATAGGGCCCCCCCGCACCGGTCTGCCAGGAGGGGCTGCGGAACTGGGACAGGAGGGACGATGCGGACGGGCCCGGCTGCGGCCGCGGCTCCAGCGCCGAGATGAGGTTCATGACGGAGGCGTCGGGAGCCGCTGCCCCGGCGTGGTGCAGCCCCGGCTCGAACAGCCCCGGCAGCCCTGGGACAGCGGAGACACGGATGTGGGTGCGGGATACACGGACACAGGGATACAGGGATGGGGTATGGGGTATGGGGATAGGAGGTACGGGGATATGGGGATGGGATATGGGGCACAGGAGATGGGATATAGGGACATGGAATATGGGAATGCAGTGGGGTGCAGCCCCGGCAGCCCTGGGACAGCGGAGACAGGGATGTGGGTGGGGGATATACGGATACAGGGATATGGGGATGGGATATGGGACATGGGGTATGGGTATATGGGGTATGGGGATATGGGGGCATGGGATATGAGATATAGGGACATGGAATAGGGGGATGCAGCAGGGTGCAGCCCCGGCTCGAACAGCCCCGGCAGCCCTGCGGCAGCAAACACATGGATACGGGTGCGAGATATATGGATACAGGGATATGGGGATGGGATATGGGGTATGGGGGCACAGGAGATGGGATATAGGGACATGGAATAGGGGGATGCAGCGGGGTGCAGCCCCGGCTCCAACAGCCCCGGCAGCCCTGCGACAGCGGAGACACGGATGTGGGTACGGGATACATGGATACAGGGATACAGGGATGGGGTATGGGGATATGGGGTAGGGGGATATGGGGTATGGGGGTATGGGGACACAGGAGAAGGGATATAGGGACATGGAATATGGGGATGCAGCGGGGTGCAGCCCCGGCAGCCCTGGGACAGCGGAGACAGGGATGTGGGTGTGGGATATATGGATACAGGGATATGGGGATGGGATATGGGGGCACAGATATGGGATATAGGGACATGGAATATGGGGATGCAGCAGGGTGCAGCCCCGGCTCAAACAGCCCTGGCAGCCCTGCGGCAGCAAACACATGGATACGGGTGCGGGATATACGGATACAGGGATATGGGAATGGGATATGGGGATGGGATATGGGGTATGGGGATATGGGGGCACAGGAGATGGGATATAGGGACATGGAATAGGGGGATGCAGCGGGGTGCAGCCCCGGCTCCAACAGCCCCGGCAGCCCTGTGGCAGCAAACACATGGATACGGGTGTGGGATACAGGGATATGGGGATGGGATATGGGATATGGGGGCACAGGATATGGGATATAGGGACATGGAATAGGGGGATGCAGCGTGGTGCAGCCCCAGCTCCAACAGCCCCGGCAGCCCTGCGGCAGCAGAGACAGGGATGTGGGTATGGGATATATGGATACAGGGATATGGGGATGGGATATGGGGTATGGGGATATGGGAGCACAGGAGATGGGATATAGGGACATGGAATATGGGGATGCAGTGGGGTGCAGCCCCGGCTCGAACAGCCCCGGCAGCCCTGAGACAGCAAACACATGGATACGGGTGCGGGATACAGAAATATAAAGACATGAGAACATCGGGATATAGCGTATGGGAATGAGATACAAGGATATGGGCTATGTAATACGGGACATGGGGTATGGGTATGGAAGAATATGGGGATATAGGAATACGAGACACGCAATACGGCTACATGAGGCCATGGGATATAGGGATACAAGAATAAGACAGAGGCATGGAATATGCAATATATAAAACATAACATCCAGGATGTAGAATATATGGAATATGGGGAATAGCACACATAAAATATGGAATATAAGATATGGAAGATACAGGATACAGAACAAGGTGTATATGAGATATGCGGTATCACATAGAAGAGATGAGCATGGACTATGGGATAACGGCTATGTGAATAGGAAATATTGGATATTGGGATACAGGCACATAGAACATGGCACATAATAACAAGATGTGGGTTATGGGGATATGGTGACACAGGACATGGGATATAGGGACATGGAATATCGGGATGCAGCGTGGTGCAGCCCTGGGACAGCGGGACACAAGGAACTAGGTATGAAACAGCATTGGCATATAGGGATATACACTATGGAATGTTAGCGTATGAACATATAATGATAGAGAACATGGAACATGTGTACGTAGGGTCATGGCATACAGGACATATGGATATAGCGACATGGGATACAAGCATAAGGGATACAAGGCTATCGGACATGGTGGGGTGCACCCCAGCTTGAACAGCCCTGGGGACACTGGGAGACAGGGACACGGGGACACCATGGGCAGGTACTGACAGGGGACAAGGGGGTGTCACGGGGGGGTGTCACGGGGGGGTCACGGGGGGGTCACGGGGGGGGGTGTCAGGGGGGTGTCACGGGGGGTGTCACGGGGGGGTCACAGGGGGGGTGTCACGGGGGGGTCACGGGGGGTGTCACGGGGGGGTGTCATGGGGGGTGTCAGGGGGGGTGTCACGGGGGGGGTCACGGGGGGGGTGTCACGGGGGGGTGTCATGGGGGGTGTCAGGGGGGTGTCAGGGGGGGGTGTCACGGGGGGGTCACGGGGGGGTGTCACGGGGGGTGTCACGGGGGGTTCACGGGGGGGTGTCACAGGGGGTGTCATGGGGGGTGTCAGGGGGGGTCACGGGGGGTGTCACGGGGGGGTGTCATGGGGGTGTGTCACGGGGGGGTGTCACGGGGGGGTCACGGGGGGGTGTCACGGGGGGGGTGTCACGGGGGGGGGGTCAGTACCTGTGGGGTGGTGGTTGGGGCCGTAGCCCTGCAGCGGGTGGGGGGCTCCGTACGGCTGCCGCGGCAGCAGCTCCGGCTCCGCGTGCGGCGCCCGCGACCCCCCGTACACCAGGCTGGGGGGGCACAGGGTGAGACACCGGCACCGGGACCCCCCCCCCAGGGCAACCGGCCCCACAGGTGGGAGCTGCTCAGCACCCAACCCTCCTGCACCCCAACCCTCCTGCACCCACCGCGATGGGACCCCAGCACCCAACCCTCCTGCACCCCAACCCTCCTGCACCCATTGCAATGGGACCCCAGCACCCAACCCTCCTGCACCCCAACCCTCCTGCACCCATTGCAATGGGACCCCAGCACCCAACCCTCCTGCACCCCAACCCTCCTGCACCCATTGCAATGGGACCCCAGCACCCAACCCTCCTGCACCCCAACCCTCCTGCACCCATTGCAATGGGACCCCAGCACCCAACCCTCCTGCACCCCAACCCTCCTGCACCCATTGCAATGGGATCCCAGCACCCCAACCCTCCTGCACCTATTGAAATGGGACCCCAGCACCCCAACCCTCCTGCACCCATTGCAATGGGACCCCAGCACCCAACCCTCCTGCACCCGCTGCAATGGGACCCCAGCACCCCAACCCTCCTGCACCCATTGCAATGGGACCCCAGCACCCCAACCCTCCTGCACCCGCTGCAATGGGACCCCAGCACCCCAACCCTCCTGCACCCATTGCAATGGGACCCCAGCACCCAACCCTCCTGCACCCCAACCCTCCTGCACCCATTGCAATGGGACCCCAGCACCCAACCCTCCTGCACCCCAACGCTCCTGCACCCATTGCAATGGGACCCCAGCACCCCAACCCTCCTGCACCCATTGCAATGGGACCCCAGCACCCAACCCTCCTGCACCCCAACCCTCCTGCACCCATTGCAATGGGACCCCAGCACCCCAACCCTCCTGCACCCACCGCGATGGGACCCCAACCCTCCTGCACCCACTGCAATGGGATCCCAGCACCCCAACCCTCCTGCACCCACCGCGATGGGACCCCAACCCTCCTGCACCCACTGCAATGGGACCCCAACCCTCCTGTACCCACTGCAATGGGACGCCAGCACCCAACCCTCCTGCACCCATTGCAATGGGACCCCAGCACCCCAATGCTCCTGCACCCCCTGCAATGGGACCCCAGCACCCCAATCCTCCTGCACCCCAACCCTCCTGCACCCACTGCAATGGGACCCCAGCACCCAACCCTCCTGCACCCACTGCAATGGGACCCCAGCACCCAACTCTCCTGCACCCACTGCAATGGGACCCCAGCACCCCAACACTCCTGCACCCATTGCAATGGGACCCCAGCACCCCAACCCTCCTGCACCCACTGCAATGGGACCCCCGCACCCCAATGCTCCTGCACCCATTGCAATGGGACCCCAGCACCCAACACTCCTGCGTCCAAACGTCCTGCACCCACTGCAGTGGGACAGCAGCACCCCAAGTCCTGCTGCACCCCATTCCCTTCCCACAGACACCCCAGCACCCAGTGCAATGGGACCCCAGCACCCTGATGCACGGAGCCCTCAGCTCCCGGTGCACTGGTACCCAGCACCCCGGTATCCCAACCCTCGGTACAATGGACTCCCAGCACCCCAGTACCCGGCATCCTGAGTCCTGCTACACCCAGCACCCAGTACATGGAGCACCCAGCACCCCAGCACCCCATGCGTGGACACTCTGGTGCACCCCAAGCCCTGTTGCAGCAGGTCCCCAGCACCCTGGTGCTGTGAGCCCTGACCCCCCAGTACAGGGTGCACCGGTCCCCAGCACCCCAGTCCCCCAACCCTCGGTGCACCCAGCACCCCAAGCCCTGTAGTAATGGGACCCCAGCACCCCAAGCCCTGTTGTAATGGGACCCCAGCACCCCAAGCCCCGGTGCACCGGTCCCCCAACCCTCAATGCAACGGGCTCCCTGCACCCCAGCACCTGGTACATGAAGCACCCAGCACCCCAGCACCCAGTGCATGGAGACCCTGGTGCACCGGGTCCCCTGCACCCCAAGCCCTGCTATAATGAGACCCCAGCACCCCAAGCCCTGGTGCACTGGTACTCAGCACCCCGGTACCCCCACCCTCAATGGTTGTACCTCACCCGGTACATGGAGCACCCAGCACCCAGTGCATGGAGACCCTGGTGCACCCCGTAACCTGCACCCCAAGCCCTGCTATAACGGGACCGCAGCACCCCAAGCCCTGGTGCACTGGTACCCAGCACCCCGGTCCCCCCACCCTCAGTGCAATGGGCTCCCAGCACCCCAGTACCTGGCACCCTGAGCCCTGCTACACCCAGCACCCAGTACATGGGGCACCCAGCACCCGGTACATGGAGCACCCAGCACCCGGTACATGGAGACCCCGGTGCACCCCAAGCCCTGTTGCAGCAGGTCCCCAGCACCCTGGTGCTGTGAGCCCTGAGCCCCCCGGTACTCAGTGCACCGGTACCGGGCACCCCAGGCCCACAACCCTCAGTGCACCCAGCACCCCAAGCCCTGTTGTAATGGGACCCCAGCACCCCAAGCCCCGGTGCACAGGGTCCTCAGCACCCCAGTCCCCCAACCCTTGGTGCAAAGGGCTTCCTGCACCCCAGCACCCGGTACATGGAGCACCCAGCACCCCAGCACCCGGTACATGGAGACACCCCAGTGCACCCCAAGCCCTGTTGTAATGGGTCCCCATCACCCTGGTGCTGTGAGCCCCGAGCCTCCCGGTACCCGGTGCACCGGTCCCTCAATGCAATGGGCTCCCTGTACCCCAGCACCCCAGTACCCAGCACCCCATGCTTGGAGACTCCGGTGCACTGGGTCCCCAGCACCCTGGTCCCTCAACCCTCAGTGCAATGGGCTCCCAGCACCCTGAGTCCTGCTACACCCAGCACCCGGTACACGGAGTGCCCAGCACCCCAGCACCCAGTACATGGAGCACTCAGCACCCCAGCACCCTGTACATGGAGACCCTGGTGCACCCCAAGCCCTGTTGTAACAGGTCCCCATCACCCTGGTGCTGTGAGCCCAGAGACCCCGGTACCCGGTGCGCCGGTCCCCAGCACCCCAATCCCCCAACCGTGGGTGCAACGGGCTCCCTGCACCCCAAGCCCTGTTGTAACGGAACCCCAGCACCCCAGCCCCCCAACCCTCGGTGCAACGGGCTCCCTGCACCCCGGTACATGGAGCACCCAGCACCCCGTGCATGGAGCCCCAAGCCTCCTGCACCCGGTGCACCGGGTCCCCAGCACCCCAGTCCCCCAACCCTCAATGCAACGGGCTCCCAGCACCCTATACATGGAGCACCCAGCACCCCGTGCACGGAGACCCCGGTGCACCCCAAGCCCTGTTGTAATGGGTCCCCAGCACCCTGGTGCTATGAACCCCGAGCCTCCCGGTACCCGGTGCACCGGTCCCTCAATGCAATGGGCTCCCTGTACCCCAGCACCCCAGTACCCAGCACCCCATGCTTGGAGACTCCGGTGCACCGGGTCCCCAGCACCCTGGTCCCTCAACCCTCAGTGCAATGGGCTCCCAGCACCCTGAGTCCTGCTACACCCAGCACACAGTACATGGAGGCCCCAGCACCCCAGCACCCGGTACACGGAGTGCCCAGCACCCCAGCACCCAGTACATGGAGACCCCGGTGCACCCCAAGCCCTGTTGTAACAGGTCCCCATCACCCTGGTGCTGTGAGCCCTGAGCCCCCCGGTACCCGGTGCACCGGTCCCCAGCACCCCAATCCCCCAACCGTGGGTGCAACGGGCTCCCTGCACCCCGGTACATGGAGCACCCAGCACCCCGTGCATGGAGCCCCAAGCCTCCTGCACCCGGTGCACCGGGTCCCCAGCACCCCAGTCCCCCAACCCTCAATGCAACGGGCTCCCAGCACCCTATACATGGAGGACCCAGCACCCCGTGCACGGAGACCCCGGTGCACCCCAAGCCCTGTTGTAATGGGTCCCCAGCACCCTGGTGCTGTGAACCCCGAGCCTCCTGGCACCCAGTGCACCGGTCCCCAGCACCCTGGTCCCTCAATGCAATGGGCTCCCTGTACCCCAGCACCCCTGTACATGGAGCACCCAGCACCCCAGTACCCAGCACCCCGTGCATGGAGACCCCGGTGCACCGGGTCCCCAGCACCCTGGTCCCTCAACCCTCGGTGCAATGGGCTCCCTGCACCCCAGTATCCGGCACCCTGAGTCCTGCTACACCCAGCACCCAGTACATGGAGCACCCAGCACCCCAGCACCCGGTACATGGAGCACCCAGCACCCGGTACATGGAGCACCCAGCACCCCAGTACCCCGGTACATGGAACACCCAGCACCCGGTACATGGAGACCCCGATGCACCCCAAACCCTGTGCACTGGGTCCCCATCACCCGCCTGCACGGAGCCCTCAGCCCCCCGGTCCTCCCGCACCCGGAGCACCGGGTCCCCAGCACCCCGGTCCCCCAACCCCCGGTACAACGGGCTCCCTGCACCCTATACATGGAGCACCCAGCCCCTCGGCACCCAGCCCATGGAGACCCCGGTGCACCCCAAGCCCCGCTGCACCGGTCCCCATGTCCCCGGCGCTCCGAGCCCCCCCGCTCCCCATCACCCGCTCCCCACCGCCCCGCTCCCCGCTCCCTCACCTGGCCTTGGCCGAGCGCTCGTAGCTCCAACCGGGCCCGGCCCCCAGCGGGTCCCCGAACCCGGCGGTGGGGTAGTTCCTGTCCATGGGGGCGGCCCCGCGGGTACCGGTTGTACCGGGGAGAGGAAAGGGGGAGGGGAGGGGGGGCGGCGGTACCGGTTGTACCGGTTGTACCGGACCGGGGGGGGGGGGGGGCGGCGGGGGGAGCGGCCGCGGGGGGGGGGGAGCGGCGGGAGGGGGGGCAGCGCTCACGGGGCGGCCATGTTGGATGGGGCCGCGCGCCGCTTCCGCCCACAATGCACCGCGGAGGAGGGGAGGGAGGGTGGGGAAAGGGGCGGGGCTAAAGAGGCGGCGGGAGCGCGGGAGTGGGAGGAGCCAATGGGAGGAAAGGGGCGGGGCCAAGGAGGTGGCGGGAGAGGGAAGGGGCGGGGCCAAGCGGTGGCTGTTGGAGGGGAAGGGGGAGGGGCCAATTGGGTGGAGGGGGAGAGGGAGTGGGAGGAGCCAATGAGGAGGAGAGGGGAAAGGGGAGGGGCCAATGAGGTGGAGGGAGAGCGGGAGTGGGCGGAGTCAATGGGGGAAAGGGGCGGGGCCAATGAGGCGGAGGGAGCACGGGAGTGGGCGGGGCCAGGCGGTGTGTGTGCGTGTATGGGAAAGGGCGGGGCCAAGGCGGTGGCGGGAGCGCGCGAGTGGGCGGAGCCAATGAGGAGGAGAGGGGAAAGGGGAGGGGCCAATGAGGCGGAGGGAGCGCTGGAGTGGGCGGGGACAGGCGGTGGCGGGAGGGCGAAGAAGAATGGAAGGGGCGTGGCCAAGAGGCGGGGGCGTGGCCAGGCGGCGGCTGTGATGGGGAAATGGGCGGGGCCAATGGCGCAGCGGGAGCGTGAAGAGGGCGGGGCCAGACAGCGGCTGCCAGTGGGAAAGGGGCGTGGTCAAGGCGGTGGGCGGGGTCTGGAGAAGGGCGTGGCCAAATTGAGGCGTGGGGTGGGCGGGGCTAAGCGGCGGTGGGCGGGGCCAGCGCCCTAAAGGGGCGGGGCCTTGTGGGCTCTCCCCAAGCTGCCCCCCCCTCCCCCCGTGGGCATGTGGGGGGGAGCTGAGGGATAATGGGGGGTAATGGGAGGGAGCTGGAAGGAACTGGAAGGTGCTGGGGGGAACTGGAGGCACCTGGGGGGCAGCAATGGGGAGCTGGGGGGCATTGGACAAGAAGCAGGAGGGGCAGCCGCAGGCGCTGGGCCGGCCTCGAGGGGCAACGGGGCGAAGTGGGATGTGCTGGAGGCCCAACGTGGGGGGGAACAAACACCGTGGCCCACCCGGACCCTTTTTGCTGCTGCACCCGGCGACGCCTCAGGGGAACGTCCGGCCGGGGGGGGGGGTGTGTCCCTTTTCAGTGTTGCACTTCCGGCGGGAACCCAGTTCCGTTAGCGGCACTTCGGCTTCCGGTGCGGCGGGTGACGGAGCTGCCGGGCCCGGGGCCCCCCGAACCCCTTCGGGACCCCCCCGAACCTCTTTGGGCCCTCCGAACCTCTTTCGGGACCTCCCGAACCCCTTCGGGAGCTTTCGGGACCTTCCGAGCCCTATTCGGGACCGCTCGGGACCCTCCGAACCCCCTCGGGATCCTTCGGTACCTTTCGCGACCCCTCGAACCCCTTCGGGACCTTCCGAGCCCTATTCGGGACCCTCCGAACCCCCTCGGGATCCTTTGAACCCCTTCGGGAGCTTTCGGGACCCTTCGGGACCCTCCGATCCCATTCGTGACCTCTCGGGACCCCCCGAGCCTTATTCGTGACCCCTCGGGACTCCCCGAGCTCTATTCGGGACCCCTCGGGACCCCCCGAGCTCTATTCGGGACCCCTCGGGACCCCCCGAGCCCCATTTGGGACTACTCAGGATCCTTCGGTACGTTTTGGGACTCCTCGAACCCCTTCGGGACCCTTCGGGATCTTCCGAGCCCATTCGGGACCTTTCGGGACTCTCCGACCCCCTACGGGATCCTTCGGTACCTTTCGGGACCCTTCGGGACCCTCCGAACCCATTCGGAACCCCTCGGGACCCCCCGAGCTCTATTCGGGACCCCTCGAACCCTATTCGGAACCCCTCGGGACCTTCCCAACCAATTCGGGAGCCCTCGGGATCCCTGAGCCCTATTTAGGACCATTCGGAATCCTTCGGTACCTTTCTGAACCCCTTCGGGACCCCTCGGGACCCCCCGAGCCCATTCGGGACCCCTCGGGACCCCCTGAGCTCTATTCGGGACCCCTTGGGACCCTCCGAACCCCCTTCGGGACCTTCCGAGCCCATTCGGGACCCCTCGGGACCCCCCGAGCCCTATTCGGCACCCTTCGGGACCCTCCGAACTCCATTCGGGACCCTCCAATCCCATTCGGGACCCCTCGGGACCTCCCGAGTCCTATTCGGGACCGTTCGGGACCCTCCAAACCCCCTTCGGGACGCTCCGAACTCCATTCGGGACCCGTCGGGACCCCCCGAACCCCTTTTGGGACCCCTCGGGACCTCCCCGAACCCATTTGGAACCCCCCGAGCCCTATTCGGGAGCCTTCGGGACCTTCCGAACCCCTTCGGGACCTTCCTAACCCCTTCGGGAGCCTTCGGGACCTTCCGAACTCCTTCGTGACCTTCCGAGCCCATTCGGGACCCCTCGGGACCCCCCGAGCCCTGTTCGGAACCCTTCGGGACCCTCCGAACTCCTTTCGGGAGCTTTCGGGACCTCCCCGAACGCTTTCGGGCTCCCCCTGCAGGCCGCTTCGGGACCTTTCGTGCCCGCTCGGGACCGTTCGCTCCCTCCTCAGGCCGCCATGACCCGGCACGGGAAGAACTGCACGGCCGGGGCCGTGTACACGTACCATGAGAAGAAGAAGGACACGGGTGAGACCCGGGGGGGACACGGGGGTGATATGGGGGGCGATGGGGGGTGATATGGGGGGCAATGGGGTGACTTGGGGTGTCCCTGTCCCCCCGCAGCGGCCTCTGGCTACGGAACCCAACGCGTCCGCATCGGCCGTGACGCCGTGAAGGACTTCGACTGCTGCTGCCTCTCGCTGCAGCCCTGCCGGGACCCTGTCGTCACGTGAGGCACCCAAACACCCCGAAATCACCCCCAGAACACCCCAAAATACCCACAAACACACCCCAAACACCCCAAAGCACCACAAAATACCCACAAGCACCCACAAACACCCCCAAAGCACCCCAAAATACCCACAAACACCCCCAAAACACCCCAAAATACCCCCAAACACTCCCAAAGCACCCCAAAATACCCACAAACACCCCCAAAACACCTCAAAATACCCCCAAACACCCCCAAAGCACCCCAAAATACCCACAAACACCCCCAAAACCCCTCAAAAACACCCCAAAATACCCACAGACACCCCCAAAACACCCCAAAGCACGCCAAAAAACCCACAAACACCCCCAAAGCACCCCAAAATACCCACAAACACCCCCAAAACCCCCGAAAAACATCCCAAAATACCCACAAACACCCCCAAAAACCTCAAAAACACCCCAAAATACCCACAAACACCCCAAAGCACCCCAAAATACGCACTAACACCCCCAAAGCACCCCAAAATACCAACAAACACCCCCAAAACACCCCAAAATACCCACAAACACCCCCAAAACCCCTCAAAAACACCCCAAAATACCCACAGACACCCCCAAAACACCCCAAAGCACCCCAAAATACCCTCAAACACACCCAAAGCACCCCAAAATACCCACAAACACCCCCAAAACCCCTCAAAAACACCCCAAAATACCCACAGACACCCCCAAAACACCCCAAAGCACCCCAAAATACCCACAAACACCCCAAAGCACCCCAAAATACCCACGAACACCCCAAAACCACCTCCAAACACCCCAAACCCCCCCAAACCGCCTCAGATCTCTCCTAAACACCCCAAACCAATGCAAAACCACTTCAAACTCCCCAAAACCACCCCAAAACCTCCCGAAAACACCCCAAAACCCCTCCAAGCACCCCAAAACCACCTCAACCCCCCCAAAACAGCCCTAAACCACTCCAAAATCACCTCAATCGCCTCCAAACACCCTGAAAACACCCCCAAATCGCCTCAAAACCCCCCCAAACACCCCAAAACACCTCTATGACCCCCAAAACCCCGTAAACACCCAAAACCACCCCAAAGTGCCCCCCTGAACACTCAAAAATCACTCGAACACCCCAAAATAGCCGCAAACTCACCCAAAACAGCCCCAAAACCCACCTGGAACCCCCCAAACACCCCCCTGAAGCCCCCCCTAAACCATTCAGGACCCCCCTGAACACTCTCAGACCCTTTGAGGACCCTCCAATACCCCCAATTCCCCCCCTTGAGGGGACCCCCCCCCCTTTAGGGACCCCCAAACCCCCCATTGACCCCCCCAGGGGCAATATGGGGGGACCCCCCATTGACCCCCCTGTGCCCCCCCAGCCCCGATGGGTTCCTGTATGAGCGTGAGGCCATCGTGCGGTACCTGCTGCACTGCAAGGGGGAGCTGGCGCGGCAGAGGAAGGTATGTGGGGCGCTATGGGGCTTGGGGGGGGCACTTATGGGTCCCAGGGTGCCAATAAAGGATCCCAGGGATCACTGTGCATCAGTTATGGGTGCCAGGGATCACTTAGGGATCGCTTATGGGTCTGAGAGGGTCACTTAGGGGTCCCAGGGGGTTACTTAGGGGTCACTTTTAGGTGCCAAGGGGTCACTCAGGGGTCAGCTGTGGGTCTCAGGGTGTTAGTTATTGGTCCCATAGGGTCATACAGGGGTCACTTACGGGTCCCAGGGGTCACTTACGGGTCAGCTATGGGTCCCAGGGCGTTAGTTATTGGTCCCACAAGGTCATACAGGGTCCTGGGGGTCACTTGTGGGTCTCAGTGGGTCACTTGGGGGTCCCAAGTATCAGTTAGGGGTCCCATGGGGTCCTAATCCCCCCCCCCAGGCCTATCGGCGGCAGCAGCAGCGGGAGCAGCAGCAGCAGAGCCCCCTGGCGGCCGCCGGGAGCACTGAAGGTACTGTGGGGCGCTATGGGGCAGAGCTATGGGGCAGGCGCTATGGGGCAGCCCCACAGCTTTGCCCCCCTCCCCCCACTTCCAGACCCTGCCCCCGGCCCCTCTGGGACCCTCCCGAGCTTCTGGATCCCGTCACTGACCCCCGAGGCTGGAGCTGAGCGGCTGCGTAAGCCTGTGAGTGCCCCATAGCGCATCCCCCCTGCCCCATAGCGCATCCCCCCTGCCCCATAGCACGGCTCTGTCCCGTAGCAGACCTGTCTCTATGGGGCAGGTGAGGGGCAGAACCACCCCCAACCCCTGTCTATGGGTCAGAGGTGCCCCATAACTACTGTCTGTGGGTTGGAGCTGCCCCCTAATTGCTGTCTGTGGGGCAGGAAGGGGCAGTTGTGGGTCAGACCCAGCCCATAATTATTATTTATGGGACAGACTTGCCTCATAAGTGCTATCTATGGGGCAGATCTGCCTCGTAAGTGTTATCTATGGGGCAGAACCACCCCATAACTGCTCTCTGTGGGGCAGGAAGGGACAGTTGTGGGTCAGAACCACCCTGTAACTGTTCTTTATGGGGCAGACCCACCTTGTAACTGCTATCTATGGGGCAGACCCACCCCATAACAGCTCTCTATGGGGCAGGAGGGGGCAGTTGTGTGTCCGCCCCTCCCCGTAAGTGCTCTCTGTGGGGCAGGAGGGGGCAGTTCTGTGTCCGCCCCCCCCGTAACTGCTCTCTGTGGGGCAGGAGGGGGGCAGTTGTGGGTATGCCCCCCCCCATAATCTCTCTCTATGGGGCAGGAGGGGGCAGATGTGTGTTCACCCCCCCCATAACTGCTGTCCGTGGGGCAGGAGGGGGCAGTTGTGTGTCCGCCCCCCCACGACCTGTCTCTGTGGGGCAGGAGGGGGCAGTTGTGTGTCCGCCCCCCCATGACCTGTCTCTGTGGGGCAGGAGGGGGGCAGTTGTGTGTCCGCCCCCCCCATAACCTGTCTCTGTGGGGCAGGAGGGGGCAGTTGTGTGTCCGCCCCCCCCACGACCTGTCTCTGTGGGGCAGGAGGGGGCAGTTGTGTGTCCGCCCCCCCCATAACCTGTCTCTATGGGGCAGGAGGGGGCAGTTGTGTGTCCGCCCCCCCATAACCTGTCTCTATGGGGCAGGAGGGGGCAGTTGTGTGTCCGCCCCCCCATGACCTGTCTCTGTGGGGCAGGAGGGGGCAGTTGTGTGTCCGCCCCCCCATGACCTGTCTCTGTGGGGCAGGAGGGGGCAGTTGTGTGTCCGCCCCCCCATGACCTGTCTCTGTGGGGCAGGAGGGGGCAGTTGTGTGTCCGCCCCCCCATAACCTATCTCTATGGGGCAGGAGGGGGGCAGTTGTGTGTCCGCCCCCCCATAACCTATCTCTATGGGGCAGGAGGGGGGCAGTTGTGTGTCCGCCCCCCCCATGACCTGTCTCTGTGGGGCAGGAGGGGGGCGCGCGCTGCCCCATGAGCGGGCGGCGCCTGCGGCTGCGGGACCTGGTGCCGGTGCGGTTCGTGGCGGCGGAGCCGGGGCTGCGGCGGCGGCAGCTGCTGGCGCGGGCCGAGGGGACGCGCTACGTGTGCGCCGTGACGAGGGACGCGCTGGGCAACGCCACCCCCTGCGCCGTGCTCCGGCCCTCGTGAGTGCTCTGCCGCCCGGGGGGCACGGGGGGGCACGTACGGACCCATAGGGACCCATAGGGACACATAGGGACCCATAGAGACCTATAGAGACTCATAAAGAGGCGTATAGAGAGCCATAGGGACACACAGGGACACATAGAGACCTATAGAAACTCATGAAGAGGTGTATAGAGACCCATAGGGACACATAGAGACCCATAAAGAGGCGTATAGAGACGCATAGGGACACATAGAGACACATAGGGACACATAGGGACACATAGAGACACATAGGGACACATAGGGACCCATAGAGACACATAGGGACACATAGAGACACATAGAGACACATAGGGACACATAGAGACCCATAGAGACACATAGAGACCCATAGAGACACATAGGGACACATAGGGACACATAGAGACCCATAGGGACACATAGAGACCCATAGAGACACATAGGGACACATAGGGACACATAGGGACCTATAGAGACTCATAAAGAGGCGTATAGAGACCCATAGGGACACATAGGGACCCATAAAAACCCATAGGGACACATAGAGACCCATAGGGACCCATAGAGATGCATAGGGACACATAGGGACCCATAGGGACACACAGGGACACACAGGGACACATAGAGACCCATAGGGATCCATAGGGATACATAGAGACCCATAGAGACTCATAGAAACCCATAGGGACCCATAGAGCCCCATAGAGACTCACAGATAGACATATACAGATCATAGGGACATATAGAGACTGTACACGCACAGAGACCCATAGTAGCCATAGGGACTCATAGAAACCCATAGAGGCACATAGGGACCCATAGAGACACATGAAGACCATAGGGGCACATAGAGACCCATAGAGACTGTAGAGACACAGAAGACCCATAGCGGCCATAGGGACTCATAGAGACCCATAGAGACACATGAAGACCGTAGGAACACATAGAGACCCATAGAGATGCGTAGAGACCCATAGAGACCGTAGAGACACCCAGACATCATGCAGACATTGAGACCCATAGAGGCCATAGGGACCCATAGACAGCATAGAGAGAGTTGCACAGAGACCCATAGGGACCCATAGGGGCACATAGAGACTCATAAGGACCCATAGACACCATAGAGACCATAGAGACCCAGAGACATGTAGCTGACCCCTGGGACCCATAAGTGACCCCTAAGTGACCCCTAGGACCCAGAACTGACACATAGTGACCCATAGCTGACCCCTGGGACCCATAAGTGACCCCTAAGTGATCCCTGGAACCCCCAAGTGACCCTGTGGGACCCCTAACTGACCCACAGTGACCCCTGGAACCCTTTATTGACACCTTGGGACCCACAATGACCCTCTGGGACCACTAAGTGACCCCTGGGACCCATAAGTGACCCCCTGGGACAATTCCAGGACCCCAAACTGACCCCATGGGACCCCTTAGTGCTACTTGGGACCCCTAAGTGACCCCCTGGGAGCCATAAGTGACCCCCATGTGATCCTATGGGACCAACAACTAATGCTGTGGGACCCATAGCTGACCCCTAAGTAACCATTGGGACCTAGAAGTGACCCATAAGTGACCCCCTGGCACCCATAAGCAACCCCTGGGACCCCAAACTGACCCTTAACAGCCCCTTTGGCCCCCCTGCAACCCCTCCCGGTGCCCCCCAAGTGCCCCTGACCCCCATGTGTGGGGCAGAGGGGCCGTGGTGACGCTGGACTGTGTGGAGCGGCTCATCCGGAAGGAGATGAAGGACCCGGTGACAGGAGACCCCCTGACCGAGGCGGACATCATCGTGCTGCAGCGGGTCAGTGGGGCCGGGGGGGGGGGTTAAAGTGGGGTTTCGGGGGGGGTTGGTCCAGTTTTGGGGTCCCCCCTCACCCCCTTTTCCCTTCTCCCCCCCCCCTCTCCAGGGTGGAACCGGATTCGCCGGCTCCGGGATCTGTCTGGAAGCAAAGAAGTCCCGGCCCGTGATGCAGGCATAGGGGGGGACCCCAAAACCCCCCCAAAACCCCCCCAAACCCCCCCAGCACCCCCTTATCCCACTCTGAACCCCCCAACCCCACCATCAATCCCCCCCAAACCCCATTGGGGGGACCCCAAACCTTCCCCCCCCCCCAATAAAGGTGTTTGTGTGTTTGGCTTCATGACCCCCCCCAATTTATTATGGTCGGACCCCAAAATTCAGCCCCCCTTCCCCAATGTGGGCCCCACATGGGGCTGTTGCCCTTTTAAGCCGCTTTAAGAAGCGGTCCCGCCCCCTCCACCAATCAGAGCGCGCGGCTCATAAAACACAACGAGTCTCTTTATTGGCTGCGGGGGGCGGGGCCTCGCCGGGCGCCGCCCAATCATCTTTGGACAAAAATAAAGGGGGCGGGGTCTCCCCAGCTCTGGTATAAAAGGGGGGCGGAGCCTCGGAGCTGTCAGTCACCGCGGGAGGCCACGCCCCCTTAAAGGGGCCCCTCCCCTCTATGGGGACCCCCAATTTCGGGGGGGGAAACCCCTCAAATCCTTGTGCAAACGGGGGGGGGGGGTGAACCCGCCCATCCCCCCCCTCAATAAGACACTTGTGGGGGGAGGGGCTGTAGTGTGGGGCCCCCCCAGAGCAGTTGGGGGGTGGGGGGAGGGTCCCTTTGCCCCTTCCCCACCCCCATGGGGGGGGGGGGCAGCACTTATGGGTGAGTCTATAAAGCCCCCCCCCCCCATTTTGGGGGCAGACCCATAGAGTTGGGGGCGCCCCATAGATGGGGGGGGGGTCATTGGGGGTCCCCGGCCAGCAATGGGGGGCGGGGCAGGTCCCCAAACATCTCGGTGCCGTCGCCCCCCCCCCCGCAGCGCCAGCGCCCGCATGGAGGCCGCGATGCGCTCCAGGTCCGGTGATGCCTATGGGGGGGGGCAGAGATAGATCTGACCTATAGGCACCCCCCCAGCCCCATAGATGCACCCCTATAGGTCCCTCAGCTGTACAGCAGTATGTCGTGACCCCCCCCAGCCCCACAGCCACACCCCATAGAACTATATAGCCCCACAGCAGCCCCTAATAGGTATCAGTCCCATAATAACCATGCTATGGCGCTCTACAGCCCCATAGCAGTCTACTGTAGCCGTCCTCTGCCCCATAGCAACCCCGTACAGCCCCCCCACCCCCATAGCAGCCCCCTATAGCCCCCTCCCCAGCCCCATACCAGGTCCCTATAGCCCCCCCCCAGCCCCATAGCAGATCTGTATTGCCCTTCTCTGCCCCATAGCAGCTCCCTATAGCCCTCCTCTGCCCCACAGCAGCTCCCTACAACCCTCCTCTGCCCCATAACAGCCCCCTATAACCCTCCTCTGCTCCATTGCAACCCCCTATAGCTCCCCCCAGCCCCATAGCAGCCTCCTATAGCCCCCCCCACCCTGTAGCAGCCCCCTATAGCTCTGCTCTGCCCCATAGTGGCCGCCTATAGCCCCCCCAGCCCCATAGATCCCCACCTTGTGAGCGGGTCCCTCGGCGGGGGGGGGGCGGGGCCCCGGGGGGGGCCGCAGGGCCCAGGAGGGCACCGAGACGGGCAGGGAGCGGGCGTAGAGCGGGGGCCCGGGGGGGGGCGGCGGCGGCGGCACCTCCTCTGCGGGGCTGCCCTCTGCTGGCCGGGAGGAACACAGCGTCAGATGCACCCCATGGCCCTGCCCCACATGTCCCCCCTTTACCTCCCATAACCCTGCCCCATAGGGCTCCTCTCTGACCCCATGTACCTGCCCCATATGTTACCTCCCTCTGCCCCCCATGTCCCCACCCCGTATGTTCCCTCTCTCTGCCCCATATATCCTCTCTCTGCCCCCATAACCGTGCCCCATATGTCTCCACTCTGCCCCCCATGTCCCAGCCCCACACATTCTCCTCTCTGCCCCCCACGTCCCTGCCCCATATGTTCCCCTCTCTACCCCTCATGACCCTGCTCTATATACCCTCTCTTTGCCCCTTATGTCCCTGCCCCACATTCCCCTGCTCTGCCCCGACATATTCCTGCCCTATATATTCTCTCTTTTGACCCCCATATCTGCACCCCACATATCAAGTCCCTCCCCTTTGCCCCCCAAGTACCCCCATCATCCTGCCCCACACTGCCCCCTAAGTACTCCCTTCTTAGCCCATAGCCCATAGCCCAAGCCCATATTGCCCACACCCCCCTGCCCCCCACGTTGCCCCCTAAGTCCCATCCCCGCCACGTCCCTGCCCCACATGTCCCCCCTCTGCCCCCCATGGCCCCCCCCCCACCGTCGGGGCTCTCGGGGTCAGACTCCGGCTCCGGCTCCTCCTCCGGGTCCTCGTCCATCAGGAACAGCCCTGGGGGGGGAGGAGGGGCGGGATCAGAGGGGGGCCCATCCCCCCCCCCTGTGTCCCCCATTGACACCCCTCCCCCAACATCCCCCATAGCCCCCTCCCCCGCCCTGTCACCCCCCACCCAACCCCTATAGCATCTTCTCCCCTCCCCCACCCCACTGACATCAAGAGCCCACTCCCCCCACCCCTCCCCCCACTACCCCAATAACCCTCCATTGACCCCAATATCCCCCTCCCCCACCCGCTACTCTCACCCTTCCCCCACACAACCCCACATAACCCCAAGTTCTCCCCTCCCCCACCCCTCATTGACCCTTACACCCCTCCCCCACTCTTACCCCTCCCCCCCACTGCTCCCCATTGACCCCAGTACCCCTCCCCCACCCCCACCGATGCCAAATTCTCCCCTCTCCCACCCCCATTGACCCCAATAACCCCTCCCCCGTCTCACCACTCCCCCCACTATCCCCCATTGACCCCAACACCCCCCTCCCCCACTCCATTGACCCAAATATCCCTTCCCCCACCCCCATTGACCCCATTAAGCCCCTCCCCCAATACCTCCCCTCCCCCCACTGCCCCCCATTGACCCCAATACCCCCCTCCCCCACCCCCATCGACCCTTACACCCCTCTCTCACTCTCACCCCTCCCCCCATTGCCCCCATTGATCCCAATACCCCTCCCCCACCCCCACTGACCCCAATATCCCCTCCCCCACTCTCGCCCCTCCCCCCACTACCCCAATGCCCCCCATTGACCCCACCACCCCCCTCCTCCACCCCCACTGACCCCCATTAAGCTCCTCCCCCCCACCACCCCCCTCCCCCCCATTGACCCCACCACCCCTCCCCCCCTACCCCCCCCGCCCCTCCCCCACTCACCGGTGGCATCACTGGGCGCGCCCCTCCCCCCCCCTCCCCTCCCCCCTCTCTCCGCCCGCTCGGGGGGGGGGGGGGGCGGGGGGGGTGTGGGGGGAGGGGCGCTGTGGGCGGGGCGGTGGCGGCGGGAGGGGGCGGGGCCAGCGAAGGAGGGGGCGGGGTCGCGGCGGGAGGGGGCGGGGCCGCGGCCAGGGCCCGGTGCGCGGCCGCGATGTCGGGCAGGAAGCGCCGCGCCGCTGCCCCGAGCGGGCCCGGCCCGTGGTGCGCGTACGAGCGGGGCCCGGCGGGCCCGGGCCCGGGCCAGGCCGTGAGCAGCACCACCTCCGCGCCCGTGGCCCCCCGGTACCCCTCGGCCGCCGCCACCAGCGCGGCCCAGCGCTCCCGCTGCCCCTCCCCCATCGCCGCGGCCCACATGGGGGGGGGAGGGGGGAGGGGAGCGGGGGGATGGGGGAGGGGAACCGGGAGGGGGGGGGGAACGGAGCGACCGGAGGCGGCGGCTGCGGAGCGCCCCGGGGCCGCCCCGCCAAGATGGCGGCGGCGGAAGGGGCGGGAGCGGAAGTGGAGGGAGGGGGGGAGTGGAGAGAGGGGATTGGTGCGGAGAGGGGGCGTGGTGACGGGAGGGGGCGTGGTGACAAGGAGGGGCGGGGCTAGAGAGCGAGGGAGGGGTTTGGAGAGAGGTGATTGGTGGGGAGAGGGAAGGGGCGTGGTTTGAGGGGAGGGAGCGTGGCTACAGGCCTTAGTGCAATGAGGAGCGCGGAAGTGCGGAGGGGGCGGGGCCAAGGGTGTGGACACGCCTCTAAGGGCGTGGTCAGAGCCCTTGTGGGCGTGGCTACACAGGGAGGGATTGATTCTATTGGCTGTAAGTGGGTGGGGGGCGTGGCTAGGTGCGGGAGGGGGCGTGGTCACACCCCGAAGAGGCGGGGCCGTGGCAGGAAGGGGCTGGGTCATCGCTGGAAGCGGAAGCGTCAGGCGTGAGGATGGAGGCAGCGGGCGAGAGAGTGAGACCCGGGGGGGGGCCTCCCCTTCCGTGTGACGTGACCGTGACGTGACCGTGGACGTAAGCGTGACGTAAGCGTGACGTAGAGGTGTCCCCCCCATAGGTGCTGCTGGAGGTCCCGGGGGTCTCGATCCACCCGAGGCTCCGCCCCTGCCCCCCCCACCGCGACGGGCTCGTGAGGGGGCGGCTGCGCGTGCTCGAGGGGGTGGGGCCGTGCGGGCAACGGGGGGGGGGGGAATGGGGGGGCAATGAGAGGGAATTGGGGGGAATGGGACAGACTGGGAGGGAGTGGGGGGGCGCTGGGAGGGAATTGGGGGGCAGTAGGAGGGAATGGGGGGCAGTGCGATAGGCTGGGAGGGTATGAGGGGGCACTGGGGGGGAATGGGGGGCACTGGGAGGGAATTGGGGGGCAATGGGGGACAGTGGGAGGGAATGGGTGGGCAGTGAGATAGGCTGGGAGAGAATGGGGGGGCAATGAGAGAGAATGGGGGGCATTGGGGGGGAATGGGTGGCACTGGGATAGGCTGGGAGGGAATTGGGGGGCACTGGGGGGGAATTGGGGGGCACTGGGAGGGAACTGGGGGGACTGGGAGGGAATTGGGGGGCACTGGGATAGATTGGGAGGGAATGGGGGGCACTGGGAGGGAATTGGGGGGCACTGGGAGGGAATGGGGGACACTGGGAGGGAATTGGGGGGCACTGGCATAGATTGGGAGAGAATGGGGGGGCACTGAGAGGGAATTGGGGGGCTGTGGCATAGACTGGGAGGGAATTGGGCGCACTGGGATAGGCTGGGAGTGAATTGGCGGGACTGGGAGGAAATGGGGGGCACTGGGAGGGAATTGGGGTGCCCTAGCATAAGCTTGGAGGGAACTGGAATATAGTGGGAGGGGTGTGCACAGATACTGCAGGTGCCTGGGGGTGGTACAGGTCTGTGCTGGTTCGTATTGGTTCTTACTGGTTCATACTGGTTCTTACTGGTTTATCCTGGCTGGGGCAGGCTGATGGGCTCGTGCTGCACTGGGAACCCCTCGAGGGGCCGGGGGAGGCCCCCGAGGACACGGTGAGACCCCCCCCCCGACCCCAATGTGCCCCCGTTGAGCCCAATGTGCCCCCATTGACCCCTTGTGGCCCCCTCCGTAACCCCATTGCCCCCCCCCCAGGAAGGGGCGGAGCCACCGGACCCCGGCTACGAACCTGATTGGGCCGTTCTGAGCCCCCCCCGGCCCCGCCCCCGGGCCCCCGGTAATGGGGGGGGTACTGGGAGGGACTGGGATGAACTGGGAAGGCTCCATGGTGGGGGGGGGGATGAGTTGGGGTGAACTGGGGGGTAACTGGGATGAACTGGGGGGTTATTGGGATGAACTGGGATGAACTGGGGGGTTATTGGGATGAGCTGGTGGGGCACTGGAATAAACTGGGGAGCCAATAGTATTAACTGGGGGGCACCAGGAGGAACTGGGGGGGCCCTGGGCTGAACTGGGGGTGCACTGGGATGAATTGGGCTGAACTGGGGGGGCCCTGGTTTGAACTGGGCTGTTACTGGTTTGAACTGGTGCCCCCCCCAGGCTGGGTGTGCGGGTTCCGCCTGGCGCTGGGGGAGCTGTGGGGGCTGCGCTGGGGCCCCCCCGGGCTGCGCCCCCCATTCCTGGTGCTGCTGCCGAAGGGGGGGCCCTGCCCCTGCCCCCCACCCCTGCACTTCCCGCGGGGGGGGCCCCGGAAGCTGCTGCGGCTGCTGGGACCCCGCCTGAAGCCGTGAGTGTTGGGGGGGGGAAGCACCCCCAAAACCCACCCCCTTCATCCCAGACCCCCCCCCCGTGACCCCCAAAATGCTGCCCCCCCCCCAGGCACCCACATGACCCCCGCCTGTTCCTGGTGACTCCCCCCGAGGAGGCGGGGCCAGGCCCCTCCCCCGGCCTTGTCACCGTGAGTGTGGCCCCCCCCCCCAGAGCTGGTGGGGAGGGTCATGGGGGGGTGTTCCATGGGGGGGTTCAATGGGGGATCCCTGGGAGGGGGGGGTCAGGCTGTGGGGGAGTCCCCTAGGGGGAGTTCTTTGGGGGGGGGTGTCCTGTGGTGGGGGTCTTGATATGGGGGGACCCTGGGGGGATCCTAAGGGGGAACTTTGGTTGGGGGGGGTCCCTGTGGGGGGTTCTTGATTGGAGGGGGTTTCAGGGGGGGATAAAGGAGTAGGGGGATCCTTGGTGTGATGGGGGGATCCCTGAGGGGGTGTCCTATGGGGGGGGTCCAATGTGGGGTGGTCATATGGGGGGGGTCCATGTCGGGGTCGAGGCTAGGCGGTTAAGGGGGGGACCTTGAATTGGGAGGGGGCTCATAGTTGGGGGGGGGACCTTTTCGGGGAGTCATGGGGTGGGGGGGTCCCTATTGGGTTCCCAGTCCCTGACCCCCCATTTCCCCCCCCCAGCGCCTGCTGCAGGGTCCCTATGCCGCCACCATGGGGGGGCTGAGCCGGCTGCGGGGGGGGGGCCCCCCCCCCCCGAGGCGAGGAGGAGGCGGAGCCTGAGCCGCCCTTCGAGGTCATCGCCTGTGTGAGTGGGCGGGGCTGGAAGGGAGAGGGCGTGGCCTGAGGCCGTGGGGGCGTGGCCGAGGCCGAGGGGGCGTGGCCTGAGTGGCTCCGCCCCCTCTCCCCACCAGGTGAGGCTGGGGCCCCGCCCCTGCCCTGCGCGGGGCCCCCCCCTCACGCAGGAGGAGTGGGGGCGGAGCCTGGATCCTGAACAGCTGCGGGGGCGGATCTTCCGCGGGGTGAGGGGCGGGGCCAAGGGGGAGTGGGCAGGGCTTGTGGAAGGGGCGGGGCCATGGGGAGTGGGAGTGGCTTGTGGGGGGCGGGGTCATCGGTGGGGGCTTCTGGGAGGGGTGGGGCCTTGAGGGTGGGTGGGTCTTGTGGGAGGGGCGGGGCCAAAGGGCGTGGTAGTGGCTTGTGGGAGGGGCGGGGCCAAAGGGAGTGGGTGGGGCCAAGGGGAATGCGGGGTCATGGGGAGTGGGTGGGGCTTGTGGGCGGGGCAGGGCCTTGGGGAGTGGGGATGCCTTTTGGAGTGGGAGGGGCTTGTGGGTGGGGTGGAGCCAAGGTGGAATGGGCGGGGCTATGGGGCTGCACTCATAGGGGGTGGAGCTACGGGGGGCGGAGCTTGTGGGAGGGGCGGGGCTTATGGGAGGGGTTATGGTGTGGGGCGGAGCTATGGGGAGGGAGCAGAGCTAAGGGGTGGGGCTTGTGGGAGGAGCTATGGGGAGTGGGAGATGCTATAGGGGCTGCAGTATGGTGTGGGGCGGAGCTATGGGGTTGGAAGCAGCGGTGGGCGTGGCCACGAAGGGGTGTGGCCTGCAGAAGGGCGGTGCTTGCTGGACCAAGTGGGCGGGGAGTAATGTGGCCACGCCCCCTTTCTTGTCACCCCCCCCTCCTTCCCCAGGGGCTCAGCCCCGAGGTTCGCCCCCAGGGCTGGCGGCTGCTGCTGGGGGGGGACAACGAGGACCCCCGGGAGCGGAGGTGAGGGGGGGGCACAACGGGTTGGGGGGGTTTCTGGGGGGTCTGGAGGGGGTTTGGGGGGTGCTGGGGGGTTTTGGGGGGGCTCCCCATGGTAACGGGGGGGCCCCAGGGACTCCTATTTCCGCATGAAGCTCCAGTGGCGCTCCCTGAGCCCGGGGCAACTGCAGCGGAACCGGCTGCTGCGGCGCTACCGGCATCGCCTGGGTGAGCCCCATGGAGCCGCACACTGACCCATAGCGCCCCATAGAGACCCCAAACCTGCCCCGCAGCCCCCAAAACCTGCCCTACAGTCATTCCGTTACGCCCCACTCTCCCCCACAACCATTGTATTGCTGCTAAAGGTGCCTTATGCAGCCCCCCAACCTGCACCATAGGCTGCCACCCTGCCCCACAACCACTTTATTGTTCTTTAACGTACCCCATAACTAGTCTATTGCCGCCAAACGTACCACAGAACCACTCTATTACCCCCAAACCTACCCCATAACTACTCTATTGCCCCCCAACCTGCCCCACAACCACTCTATTGATCCCCAACCTGCCCCACAACTACTCTATTACCCTCTAACCTGCCCCACAACCATTGTGTTGCCAGCAAAGCTGCCCCCCAACCACTCTGTTACCCCCAAACCTGCCCCACAACCACTCTATTGCCCCCCAACCTGCCTCACAACCACTGTGTTCCTCTCTAACCTGCCCCACAACCATTCTGTTGCCCGCAAAGCTGCCCCACAACCACTCTGTTACCCCCAAACCTGCCCCACAACCACTCTATTGCCCCCCAACCTGCCTCACAACCACTGTGTTCCTCTCTAACCTGCCCCACAACCATTCTGTTGCCCGCAAAGCTGCCCCACAACCACTCCATTGCCCCCCCACTTGCCCTACAACCATTCTATTGCCCCCAAACCTGCCCCATAAGTATTTTATTGTCCCCCAATGTGACCCACAACCACTCTATTGTCTCCCAACCTGCCCCACAACCACTCTATTATTCTCTAACCTGCCTGATAAGTAGTTTATTGCCCCCAAACCTGCCCCATAGCTACTTTATTGCCCCACATGTGCCCCCCCCCCCCAAGAGCGGGACCTTGCCCGGTGCCATAGGGACGCCTCCAGCCAGCAGAGGGCGCTGTTGCATGACGTGCTCATGACGTACTGCATGTACCACTTCGACCTGGGTATGGGGGGGTCCTTAACGGGGGTCTCGGGGGGGGTTTAGGGGGTCCTGGGGTCCCTGATGGGTCTTGGGGGGTCCTAAGATGCCTGAGAGGGTCTTGGAGGGTACTGGGGGGGGGTCTAGGCAGGGGTTTGGGGTCCCTGGGGGAGTCATAGGGGGGATTTAGGGGGTCCCTGATGGGTCTTGGGGTCATTGAAGGGGTCTTTGGGGGTCCTGGGGGGGGATTTGGGGGTTCTTGGGGGGTCCCAGGGGGGATTTAGGGGTCGTGAGGAGTCCTGGGGTCCCTGAGGGGATCTTGGGGGGTCTTAGGGGGGATCCCTGATGGGTCTTGGGGTCCTTGAAGAGGTTTTTGGGGGTCCTAAGGGGGATTTGGGGATCCTTGAGGAGGTCGTGGGGGCCCATAGGGGGGATTTGAGGGGTCCCTCATGGGTCTTGGGGTCCCTGAGGGGGTCTGGGAGGGTCCTGGGGCGGTGTTTTGGGGGGTCTCTGCTGAGCCCCCCCCCCCCCATGTCGGGGCTCCCCCCCCCCCCCAGGGTACGTGCGGGGCATGAGCGAGCTGCTGCCCCCCCTCCTGTGTGTGACCCCCGACGAGGTTGAAGCCTTTTGGGGGTTCAGCAGCATCATGGAGCTGGTGGTGAGGGGGGGGCCCCGAAAGTGGGGGGGGACCCCAAATATTGGGGGGACCCTAAAAGGGAGAAACAAAAATGGGGAGGGGACCCTAAAAGTGCAAAGGGAGACCCCAGATAGCGGGGACCCTAAAAGCTGGGGGGCCCCAGCAGTGGGGGGGGGGCAAAAGTGGGGGGACACCCCAAAAGTGGGGGGAACTCCAAATGGGAGGGGGGCCCCAAATGGGAGGGGGACCTCAAAAGGGGGGGGGCACAAAGAGGGGGGCAAAGGGGGGGACCCTAAAAATGGGGGGACACACACAAAAAGTGAGGCGGGACCCCAAGTGGGAGGGGGACACCCCAAATGTGGTGGGGGTCCAAAATGGGGGGACCCCAAAGTAGGGAAGGGAGGAATGGGGGGACCCCAAAATTGTCATAAAGAGGGTTTGGGGTCCCCATAGGGTGGATTTGGGGGGGTTTGGGGGGGCCCTGGTTTTAACCCCGCCCCCTTTTTGGGGGTCCCCCCCCCCCCAGGGGAGTAGTTTTGGGCCGACCCAGGAGAGGCTGAAGCAGCAACTGGGAGAAGTGGGGCAGTTACTGGGAGTGCTGGAGCCGCGGCTGGGCGAGCGCATGGGTGCGTACCCCGAGATCGGGGCACCCCAAAATGGGACCCCAAAATGGGAGGGGCACCCCTAAAGTGGGACCTCAAAATGGGGGGGGCACCCCTAAAACGGGACCCCAAAATGGGGGGGACACTGCTAAAATGGGACCCCAAAATGGGGGGACACCCCTAAAACTGGACCCCAAAATGGGGGGGACACCCCTAAAACGGGACCCCGAAATGGGGGGGAACTTTAAAACGGGACCCCAAAATGGGGGGAGACCCCTAAAATGGGACCCCAAAATGGGGGGGATATCCATAAAGTGGGACTCCAAAATGGGGGCACACCCCAACAATGGGACCTCAAAATGGGGGGGTACCCTAAAATGGGACCCCCAAAATGACGGTGCACCCTAAAGTGGGATCCCAAAATGAGGGACACCCCTAAAACTGGACCCCAAAATGGGGGGGACACCCCTAAGACGGGACCCCAAAATGGGGGGACACCCTAAAATGGGACCCCAAAATGGGGGGACACCCCTAAAATGGGACCCCAAAATGGGGGGGCATTTCTAAATGGGACTCCAAAATGGGGGCACACCCCAACAATGGGACCTCAAAATGGGGGGGGCACCCCAAAAGCAGGACCCCAAAATGGGGGGGACACTGCTAAAATGGGACCCCAAAATGGGGGGGCACCCCTAAAATGAGACCCCAAAATGAGGGGACACCCCAAAATGGGACCCCAAAATGGGACCCCAAAATGAGGGGGACACCCCAAAATGGGGGCACCCCAAAATGGGGGGCACCCCAAAATGGGACCCCAAAATGGGACCCCAAAATGAGGGGGACCCCCCAAAATGGGACCCCAAAATGGGACCCCAAAATGAGGGGACACCCCAAAATGGGACCCCAAAATGGGACCCCAAAATGAGGGGGACCCCCCAAAATGGGACCCCAAAATGGGACCCCAAAATGGGACCCCAAAATGAGGGGACACCCCAAAATGGGACCCCAAAATGAGGGGACACCCCAAAATGGGGGTACACCCCAAAGTGGGGTGCACCCCTAACACGAGCTTCCCCCTCGCCGTTGCCGCGGGGAGCGCAGAGGCCGGGGGCACCCTGAGGTGCTGCTCCCGGTGGCTCCAGCTCCGCTTCCAGCCCCTGCTGGGGCTCGAGGGGACCCTCAGGCTGTGGGAGGTACCGGGGGGTGCGGGGAGGTGGGGTACGGGAATGTCGGGATATGGGATATGGGACATGGGGTACGGGGATGGGGGTTATGGGATGTGGGGATGTGGGATATGGGATGTGAGATATGGGATGTGGGGATGTGGGATATGGGGATGTGGGATATGGGGATATGGGACATGGGGTACGGCGATGTGGGATATGGGATGTGGGGATGTGGGATGTGGGGATGTGGGTTATGGGATGTGGGGATGTGGGATGTGGGATGTGAGATATGGGATGTGGGGATGTGGGATATGGGGATGTGGGATATGGGAATGTCGGGATATGGGGTATGGGACATGGGGTACAGGGATGTGGGATATGGGATGTGGGGTGTGGGATATGGGGATGTGGGATATGGGAATGTCGGGATATGGGGATATGGGACATGGGGTACGGGGATGTGGGATATGGGATGTGGGGATGTGGGATATGGGATGTGAGATATGGGATGTGGGGATGTGGGATATGGGGATGTGGGATATGGGAATGTCGGGATATGGGGTATGGGACATGGGGTACGGGGATGTGGGATATGGGATGTGGGGATGTGGGGATGTGGGTTATGGGATGTGGGGATGTGGGATGTGGGGATGTGGGATATGGGAATGTCGGGATATGGGGATATGGGACATGGGGTACGGGGATGTGAGATACGGGATGTGGGGTGTGGGATACGGGGATGTGGGGATGTGGGATGATGTGGGATATGGGGATGTGGGATATGGGAATGTCGGGATATGGGGTATGGGACATGGGGTACGGGGATGTGGGATATGGGGATGTGGGCATACAGGACATGGGGATGTCGAGATATGAGATATGGGGATGTGGGATAGGGGATATGGGACATGGGGATATGGAGATGTGAGTTATGGGATGTGGGGATGTGAGATATGGGGATGTGGGGATATAGGACATGGGGATGTTGGGATATGGGATATGGGACATGGGGATATGGGGATGTGAGATATGGGATGTGGGGATGTGGGATATGGGGATGTGGGATATGGGAATGTTGGGATATGGGGTATGGGACATGGGGTACGGGGATGTGAGTTGTGGGGTGTGGGATATGGGGATGTGGGGATATAGGACATGGGGATGTTGGGATATGGGGATATGGGACATGGGGATGTGGGCATATGAGATATGAGGATATGGGGTATGGGGATATGGAGATATGGGAATAGGGGATATGGGATACAGAGATATGGGATATGGGAATAGGAGGTACAGAGATATGGGATATGGGGATGTGAGATATGGGATGTGGGGATGTGGGATATGGGGATATGGGGATATAGGACATGGGGATGTCGGGATATGGGACATGGGGATGTGGGGATGTGGGGATATGAAATATGAGCATATGGGGTGTGGGCATTTGGAAGTATGGGAATATGCGATATGGGCATATGGGATATGAGGATATGGGGGTATGGGAATATGGGATACGGGGATATGGGATATGGGATATGGGACATGGGGGTATGGGAATAGGGGTTATGGGGATATGGAATATAGGGATATGGGGATATGCGATATGGGAATAGCGGTTATGGGGATATGGAATATAGGGATATGAGGATATGAGATATGGGGATATGGGATATAGGCATATGGGAATAGGGGATATGGGGATATGGAACATAGGGATATGTGATATAGGGATATAGGGATATGGGGATATGGGACATGGGGGTATGGGAATAGGGGATATGGGGATATGGAATATAGGGATATGGGGGTATGGGAATACAGGATATGGGGACATGGGACATGGGGGGGTCCCACCGTTGTCCCCGTGTCCCTTCCCCAGGTGCTGTGGACGGGGCTGCCCGGCCCCAACTTCCTGCTGCTGCTGGTCTGTGCCCTCCTGGAGCTGAGCGTGGACACGGGGCACGGCACCGGGAACACCGGGAACAGCACCGGGAACACCGGGAACAGCACCGGGGACAGCGGGGACAGCGAGGAGGATGAGGAGGATGAGGAGGATGAGGATGCGGACGTCCCCCCCCACCCCGGGGACACCGGCAGGGACAGGGATGGGGACGGCGAGAGGGAGGAGGTGGGGATGGGGACACGGGGATGTGGGGATGTGGGGCCCCCCCCCCATGGTGACTCTGTCCCTGTGTCCCCCCCCCCCCAGGGCCCGCGGCTGGACCCGGAGCTGGTGCTGAGCCGGGCCGAGGGGTTCCTGCTGCAGCTGAAGGCAGCGCCTGTGAGCACCCTGAATGGGGACCCCACCATTGACACCCCCATTGACACCCCTATTGACACCCCGAAACGGGGACCTCCCCATTGACCCCCCCATTGACCCCCTGTATTGACACCCTGAAATGGGGACCCCCCCACTGACACCCCCATTGACACTCCGAAATGGGGACCCCGCCATTGACACCCCCCATTGACACCCTGAAATAGGGACCTCACCATTGACACTCCCATTGACACCCTGAAATGGGGACCTCCCCATTGACCTCCCCCATTGACACCCCGAAACAGGGACCTCCCCATTGACCCCCTGCATTGACACCCTGAAATGGGGACCCCCCCACTGACACCCCCATTGACACCCCAAAACGGGGACCTCCCCATTGACACCCCCCATTGACACCCTGAAATGGGGACCCCCCCCATTGACACCCCCCATTGAACCACATTGATACCCCAAAACGGGGACCCCGCCATTGACACCCCCCATTGACACCCCCCATTGAACCACATTGATACCCCAAAATGGGGACCCCCCCACTGACACCCCCATTGACACCCCGAAACGGGGAACCCACCATTGACACCCCAAAATGGGGACCCCCCTATTGACACCCCCATTGGCCACCCCATTGACCCCGTATCGACACCCCAAAACGGGGACCCCCCCATTGACCCCCCCATTGAACCCCATTGATACCCTGAGATGGGGACCCCCCCATTGACACCCCCATTGAACCCCATTGACACCCCGAGAGACCCCCCCATCGACCCCCCTCCTTGACCCCCCCAAATCAGACCCCCCCCCCAGTGCCCTCCCCTGGGCCCCCCCAAAACCGGGGCCCCCCCCTCTGACCCCCCCAATCTCCCCCCAGGACCTGCCCCCGGCGCTGCGGGAGCTGCTGGGATTGGGGGGGCCCCCCCCGAGCCCCCCCCGGACACCACCGGCGACCCCCCCCCCAGCACCTTGATGTGGGGTCGTGTCCCCCCCCCCGTTGCTGCTGGAGGGGGGGCCCCGAAAGTGGGGACCCCCCCTTTGTGCTGCAATAAAGGTGTTGGTGCCCTATAGACCCCCCTGAAATTGTGTGAGCCCCCCCAACCAGTATAGACCCCCCCAAAACCAGTATGGGGGTACTGGGGGGGCACTGGGAGGGCACAATGCAGTTCAACATGGACTGATGGGGGTCTATGGGGGACCCCAACCCTATGGCATCTATAGGGGGGTCCCTATGGGGGTTCCATAGGGGTCTGCAGCCATAGGGGGGTCCCTATGGGGGTTCTATAGGGGAATGCAGCCATAGGGGGGTCCCTATGGGGGTTCTATAGGGGTCTGCAGCCGTATGGGGGTCCCTATGGGAGGTTTTATAGGGGTCTGTAGCCATAGCGGGGTCCCTATAGGGGTATGCAACCATATGGAGGTCTCTATAGGGGTTTTATAGGGGTCTGCAGCCATAGGGGGATTTCTATAGGGGTTGTATAGGGGTCTGTAGCCATAGGTGAGAACCTATAGGGGTCTGCAACCATATGGGGCTCTCTATAGGGGTTCTATAGGGGTCTGCAGCCATAGTGGGGTCCCTATGGGGAAGCCCTGCCCTGTGGGGCTCCCTATGGGCTCTATAGGGGCTCTATAGGCCCCCCCCCAGCTCCTGACGTCACCCGGAAGGGGTGGGGCCGCTCTGGCCCGTCTCTATGGTTCGGGAGGACCGTCCCTTTCTCTCTATGGTCACCGCCCACTTCCGCTCCGGACCGGGGAAGTGACTCCCGGAAGTGACGTCGTGCGGCGCCTACCGGAAGCGGCGCCGGTTCTCCCGCGTGTCAGCGCCCGCAGCCGTCCCGCGCGCGCGGAGGTGAGCGCGGGAAACGCGGGGGGGGGGGGCTGGGGAGGGAGGCCACGTCACCGCCGTGACGTCACCTCGCCGTGACGTCACCCAACGCCGCCGCTCCTCCCGCAGGTCCCCGTCGGTCGGAGGTCAGGGCTCGGTGGTGCCGCCGTTGGCGACGCTGCTGACGTCATTGCCGCCGTCGGTGACGTTACCGGCCGTTGAGCTTAGCGCGGGCCTCGCGTTGACGTCGCCGGTGACGTCACCGCTGACATCACTGCTGTCGCCGTTGACATCATCGAGGTTGCCTTGACCGCGCTGTCGACACCGACGTCATTGCCGCTGCCGCTGACATCATTGACCTCGCGTTGACGCCACCGTGACGTCATTGACGTTGCTGTTGATGTCATCGCCGTTGCATTGACCACGCCATTGCCATTGATGCTGTTGACATCACTGTTGATGTCATCGGCGTTGCATTGACCTCGCCGTTGCCATTGATGCCATTGACATCACTGTTGATGTCATCGACGTTGCATTGACCCCACTGCGGACACTGACGTCGCCGTTGCCATCATTGGCGTTGCCGTTGATGTCGCATTGACCTCGCAGTTGACGTTGACACCGTTGGCGTTGCTGTTGGTGTCATTGACGTTGCGTTGACCTGTTTACGTTGACACCGTTGACGTTGCATCGACCCCACTGCGGACACTGACGTCGCTGTTGACATCGTTGAAGTTGCATTGATCTTGCCATTGACATTGACGTCGCTGCTGACATCACTGGCGTAGCTGTTGACATCATTGACGTTGCATTGACTTGTTGACGTTGACGTTGCTGTTGACACCGTTGATGTTGCATCGATCCTGCCGTTGACATTGATGCCATTGACATCACTGTTGATGTCATTGAGGTTGCATTGACCTCACTGTGGACATTGATGTTGCTCTTGACGACCTTGACGTTGCATTGACCTCACCATTGACGTTGACGTTGCTATTGACATCATTGACGTTGGATTGACCCTGCCATTGACCTTGACGCCATTGACATCACTGTTGATGCCATTGACGTTGCCATTGATGTTGCATTGACCCCACTGTGGACATTGACGTCGGTGTTGACATCATTGGCCTTGCTGTTGACATCATTGAGGTTGCATTGACCTCACTATTGATGTTGACATCGCTGTTGACATCATTGCCGTTGCCATTGACATTGCATTGACCCCGCTGTTGATATCGATGCCATTGACATCACTGTTGACATCATTGACATCACTGTTGACACCATTGACATCACTGTTGACATCATTGACATTGCATTGACCTCGCCGTTGACGTTGATGTTGCTGTTGACACTGTTGATGTTGCATTGACCTGTTGACGTTGACACCATTGATATTGCATTGACCTCAACATTGACATTGACATTAGCACCATTGACGTTGCAGTGACCTGTTGACATTGACACCGTTGACGTTGCTGTTGACACCATTGATATTGCATTGACCTGTTGCCATTGACGCCATTGACGTTGCATCGACCCCACCATTGACATTGACACTGTTGACGTTGCCATTGACACCATTGACGTTGCCGTTGACACCATTGATATTGCATTGACCTCGCTATTGACGTTGACATTGACACCATTGACGTTGCATCGATCTGTTGCCATTGACACCATTGACGTTGCCGTTGACACCATTGATATTGCATTGACCTCGCCATTGACACCATTGACGTTGCGTCGACCCCCCCGTTGACGCCTCCGCTGCCGTTGCCGCCGCCGCCGCCCCCCGCCCCGCCATGGCCGAGGCCGTGCACTACATCCACCTGCAGAACTTCAGCCGCTCGCTGCTGGAGACCCTCAACGGGCAGCGCTTGGGCGGCGCCTTCTGCGACGTGACGGTGCGGATCCGCGAGGCCACGCTGCGCGCCCACCGCTGCGTCCTGGCCGCCGGCAGCCCCTTCTTCCACGACAAGCTGCTCCTGGGCCACTCGGCCATCGAGGTGCCGCCCGTGGTGCCCAGCGGCGCCGTGCGGCAGCTGGTGGAGTTCATGTACAGCGGGTGCCTGGTGGTGGCGCAGTCGGAGGCGCTGCAGATCCTCACGGCCGCCTCCATCCTGCAGATCAAGACCGTCATCGACGAGTGCACCCAAATCATCTCCCAGAGCCGCGCGCCCAAGGTGCTGCCCGCCGGGCACAAGGCGCCGCCGGGGCCGGAGCCGCCGGTGGGGCCGCTGGAGCCGGCACCGAGTTGCCACAGCCGCAAACAGCGGCAACCGCTGCGGCTCCAGCTGCCCGTCAAGGAGGAGGAGGAGGAGGAGAACGTGGAGGAGGAAGAGGAGGAGGACACGGGGGGCACCCATGAAGAAGGCTTCGCCCCAGCGCCCTTCCCCGCCGAGGAGCCGCCGTTCTTCAGCACCGGTGAAGTCTTCACCGACACCTTCCTGCCGCCGTGGCCGGGGGACGATGGTGGCCTGGAGGCCCCCACAGGAGCCGGCTTTGGCTTCCCGGCGCCGCTGGTGCCACCAACCCAGGAAGGGGGCACGGAGGGGCCGCGAGGAGGGAGCGCGGCCCCCGAGCCCCCCCAGCCCGGCCCCTCGCGCTGCCCCGAGGCCTCCTACCAGTGCGGGCACTGCCAGAAGACCTTCAGCTCCCGCAAGAACTACACCAAGCACATGTTCATCCACTCGGGTGAGGGGACACGGGGGGACACGGGGGGACATGGGGCAGGGGGGTGGTGGTACAGGTGGTTGTGGTCCTGCGTTGACCCTTGTTGCTCATCTCAACCCATGTTGTTCAGCTCAAACCATGTTCCTCCACCTCTGGTCCATGGAGACCTCTACTGGTCCATGTAGACCCATACTCGTCCACATTGACCTGTACTGGTCCCTGTTGACTCATACTGCTCCATGTTGACCCATACTGGTCCATGTTGCCCTATACTGGTCCATGTTACCCTTTACTGGTCCATGTTGACCCATACTGGTTCATATAGACCCATACGGGTCCACATTGGCCTGTACTGGTCCATGTTGACCCATATTGGTCCCTGTTGACCCATATTGCTGCATGTTGACCCATACTGCTCCATGTTGACCCATACTGGTCCATGTTGCCCTATACTGGTCCATGTTACCCTATACTGGTCCATGTTGACCCATATTGCTCCATGTTGACCCATACTGCTCCATGTTGACCCATACTGGTCCACATTGACCTGTACTGGTCCCTGTTGACCCATATTGGTCCCTGTTGACCCCTAGTGGTTCATATTGACCCATACGGGTCCACATTGACCTGTACTGGTCCATGTTGACCCATATTGGTCTCTGTTGACCCATATTGCTGCATGTTGACCCATACTGCTCCATATTGACCCACACTGCTCCATGTTGCCCCATACTGGTCCCCGTTGCCCCATATGGACCAGTCTGACTGTGGTGTCCCCCCACAGGCGAGAAGCCCCACCAGTGCTCCATCTGCTGGCGCTCCTTCTCGCTGCGGGACTACCTGCTGAAGCACATGGTGACCCACACGGGCGTCCGCGCCTTCCAGTGTGGCGTCTGCTGCAAGCGCTTCACCCAGAAGAGCTCCCTCAACGTCCACATGCGCACCCACCGCCCCGAGCGCTTCCAGTGCCACCTCTGCACCAAGGGCTTCTCCCACCGCACCCTCCTGGAGCGCCACGCTGCTGCCACCCACCCCGGGCCACCGCCGGGGCCACCGCCGGGGCCACCAGCACCACCACTGGGGCCACCAGCTCCATTGGGGCCACCAGCACCGTTGGGGCCACCAGCTCCATTGGGGCCACCAGCACCATTGGGGCCACCAGCTCCATTGGGGCCGCCAACAGCTTTGGGGCCACCGACACCATTGGGGCCACCAACAGCATTGGGGCCACCAGCTCCATTGGGGCCACCAACAGCACTGGGGCCACCAGCACCATTGGGGCCACCAACACCATTGGGGCCACCAACAGCATTGGGGCCACCACCACCACTGGGGCCACCCCAAGGGCCACCAGCACCATTGGGGCCACCACTAGCACCATTGGGGCAACCAACACCATTGGGGCCACCACCACTGGGGCCACCAGCAGGGCCACCAGCAGCCCCAGGGCCACCAGCGGGTGCCGAGGCTGCGGGTGCCGGCCCTGCTCACACAGCGTGAGGATGATCCATGGGGATGGGGTGGGATCGGGGGCATCCAAGAGGACTTTGCCCTCCCCCGGCTGTGGAGTTGATGTTCTGGATGGATGGATGGATGGGGGGTGAAGGGGTTCAACCCTCGTGTCCCCTCCCAGGGATGTGGGTTTGGGGTGGTTAAAGAGAGATGGTGGCACAAGGGGTGAGGACAACCAACACGTGGGCTTGAAGATCTCTTTTTGTGCTGTTCTTGTCATTTTGGGCCCTAAAAATGACCCATCTGCTGAGCAGTGGGGACCAACCATGGACCTGCGGCCACCACAGGCAGCCCATGGGAGCCCCAGGTCTTTGTGGTGCCAATGGGACCAAACGACCACCCAGAGGCCACCCCAGAAGGGTTGGAGCAGCCTGTGCCCATGTCATGGACCCTCCATGAGTCCTGGTGGACACCAAGAGGTCCAACCTCATGGTGGTGGCATCACTTTGCTCTTGGGGACATCCATGTGTGGGGCCTTCATGGTGCCTGGGGGGACATGGGGGTGGGCATCACCCTTGTTGTCCTCTTCATTGGCCCCAGGATCCCAAATGGAACGCTGGAATTCCCAATTGATGTCCCCATTGGGTGGCCCAAGGTGCTTCCTGAGCCCTCTCGGACCCATTTGGAGGTGACCAGGAGGAACATGGGGGTCCAGGATGAGGCTGGGTTGGAGCAAGGACCCCTCATGGGCCCCATGTGCGGTGTTGGGATGGGGGGAGCCGGGAATGCCGGAGGGTCTCATCCCTGGAGCTCCTCAGGCTTCGATGGGAGGAACCCCCATGAATGGACCCGTTTTGGTCCCACGGTGCCGGGCTGGGCGCGGGGTGATTGGCTGGCGGAGGTGTCAATCAGAGCCTCAGCACCGCCTCCCCGATGCTGATTGGGTGGCACCACCTCCCCCTTACGTTGATTGGTCCAGCGCCTGCCCGCCCTTTGGGGTTCAAGGCGTCGTTCAGCGTCCTCAGCCTGGGCGGAGGAGGAAGAAGCGGATTGGATCGCTGTGCTGTCACTCTGCGCGCTCCCGATGTCTATTGGCTCAGTAAACATAGCTCCGCCCACTGAGCGAGCTGATTGGTCCGTTCTCCTTTAGAGGGCTGAGGTGGTGGGAAGGCGAAGACAGAGCCCTTCACCTCCCATTGGCTGCGCATCCTGTCAACCACCCCTAATGCCCGCCCTCCTCCCCTCACACCGCGCGCTGATTGGCTGAGCGCTGCGGAGGGGCGTGTCCCCCGCGCCTCCCGGGGTCTGTGTGGCGGGGGGCAGCGGCCGCCATGTCGGCTGCGGCCGTGGAGAGCGGCGGCGGGGCCCGGCCGGACGCCTCGGACCTGCTGGAGCGCTGCGGCGGCTGCCGGGAGCGGCTGCGGGCGGAGCGGGAGCCGCGGCTGCTGCCCTGCCTGCACTCGCTGTGCCGGGGCTGCCTGCGCGCCGCGCCCGGAGGCACCGGTGAGGGCGGGAGCGGGGCCCGGGGGGACGGGAATGGGGGCATGGGGCTGGGAATGGGGCCGTGGAGCCGGGAATGGGGCCGGGAATGGAGACATGGAGGTAGGAATGGGGCTGGGAATGGGGGCATGGAGCTGGGAATGGGGCTGGGAATGGGGTCATGGAGCTGGGAAAGGGGCCATGGAGGTAGGAATGGGGCTGGGAATGGGGTCGTGGAGCTGGGAATGGGGCCGGGAATGGGGTCATGGAGCTGGGAATGGGGCCATGGAGGTAGGAATGGGGCTGGGAATGGGGTCGTGGAGCTGGGAATGGGGCCGGGAATGGGGTCATGGAGCGGGGAATGGGGCTATGGAGCCGGGAATGGGGCCTGGAATGGGGCCATGGAGCCGAGAATGGGGCTGGGAATGGGGTCATGGGGTCGGGAATGGGGCCATGGAGGTGGGAATGGGGCCGGGAATGGGGTCATGGAGCTGGGAATGGGGCTGGGAATGGGGTCATGGAGCCGGGAATGGGGCTGGGAATGGGGTCATGGGGTCGGGAATGGGGCCATGGGGCTGGGAATGGGGCTGGGAATGGGGCCATGGAGCTGGGAATGGGGCCGTGGAGGTGGGAATGGGGCCGGGAATGGGGTCATGGAGCTGGGAATGGGGCTGGGAATGGGGCCATGGAGCTGGGAATGGGGCCGTGGAGGTGGGAATGGGGCCGGGAATGGGGTCATGGAGCTGGGAATGGGGCTGGGAATGGGGCCATGGAGCTGGGAATGGGGCCGTGGAGTTATGGAGCTCTAAATGGGGTCATGGGGCCTTGGAGTCGGGAATGGAGTCATAGAGTTACGGGGCTGGGAATGGGGTTATGGATTGGGAATGGGGCCATGGAGCTGGGAATGGGCCATAGGGTCGTGGAGCTGGAAATGGTGTCATGGAGCTGGGAATGGGATTATGGAGCCGGGAATGGGGCTATGGGGCCTTGGAGTTGGGAATGGGGTCATAGAGTTATGGAGCTGGGAATGGGGCCATGGAGTTGGGAATGGGGCCATGGAGACATGGAGCAGGGAATGGGGCCATGGGTTTGGGAATGGGGCCATGGAGCCAGGGCGGGAACGGGCATCGGGTCCCACCGCTCGAAGCTCTTGCTCAGGTCCCATCCAGCTCTTCCCAGTGGGAGCTGTTTCTCCTCATCCCATCCCCTCATCCCTTGTCCCAAGCCCCTCTCCAGGTTTCCCGGCTCTCCTTGAGGCAGCTCCATCGCTCCTCACCCCAGCTCCTGTTCCAAGGGCGCTTCCCAGCCCCTATTCCCAAAGCTCCCAGTTCCCCCCTTAGTACTTCCAGCCCCTCCCCAGTGCTCCCCATTCTGCCCCACAGCATTTCTAATCCCCCCCAGTGCCCCCAGTTCTGCCCCACGGCATTCCCAGTCCCTCCCCAGTGCTCCCAATCCCCCCCTTAGTACTTCCAGTTCCCCCTTTAGTGCTTCCAGCGTCTCCCCACTGCTCCCAGTTCTGCCCCACAGCATTCCCAGCCCCTCCCAGTGCTCCCAGTTCTGCCCCACAGCATTCCCAGTCCCCCCTTTGGTGCTCCCAGTCCCCCCTTTGGTGCTCCCAGTGCCCCCTTAGTGCTCCCAGTGCCCCCTTAGTGCTCTCAGCCCCTCCTTAGTGCTCCCAGTTCTGCCCCATGGCATTCCCAGTCCCTCCCAGTGCTCCCAGTTCTGCCCCACAGCATTCCCAGTCCCCCCTTTGGTGCTCCCAGTGCCCCCTTAGTGCTCCCAGTGCCCCCTTAGTGCTCTCAGCCCCTCCTTAGTGCTCCCAGTTCTGCCCCACGGCATTCCCAGGCCCTCCCAGTGCTCCCAGTTCTGCCCCACAGCATTCCCAGTCCCCCCACAGCATTCCCAGTCCCCCCCCCAGCACTCCCACTCCCACCCAGTGGCCCCCTCCTCACCCCCCCACCTCTATGGGTGCTTCTGGGTGGGGGGGTGTCCCCCCATGTCCCGGCTGGAGCCCCCCGCGCGGCGCTGACGGGCGCCTGTCCCCGCAGCGGTGGAGTGCCCCATCTGCCAGAGCCAGTGCCCCCTGCAGGACGTGGTGGAGAACTACTTCTGGAGGGACAGCGGGGCCGAGGCGGCGCCCGGCGGCCAGGCCTCCAGCCAGGTACCTGCCGGCTGCTCCGCCGCCGCTTCCCGAGCGCCAGCACGGCTTTGGGGGGACTTTATTAGGGCTTCATTAGGGCTTTATTAAGGTTTTATTAGAGCTTTATTAGGGCTTTATTAGGGCTTTATTAGGGCTTTTTTAGGGCTTTATTAGGGTTTTATTAGAGCTTTATTAGGGCTTTATTAGGGCTTTATCAGGGCTTTATTTGGGATTCATTACGGCTTTATTAGAGCTTTATTAGGGCTTCATTTGGGCTTCATTTGGGCTTCATTTGGGCTTCATTTGGGCTTCATTAGGGCTTTATTAGGGCTTTATTTGGGCTTCATTAGGATTTCATTAGGGTTTCGTTAGGGCTTAATTAGACCTTTATTAGGGCTCTATTAGGGCTCTATTGGGGCTCTATTAGGGCTCTATTAGGGCTCTATTAGGGCTTTATTAGGGCTTCATTAGGGCTTTGTTAGCTCCGTTGCTGCGTCATTATCTCCATTAGTGTTTCATTAGCTCCGTTAGTGTTTTATTAGCACCATTAGTGCTTCATTAGCTGCATCGCCGCTTCGTTAGCTCCATCGCTGCGGTATTAGTGCTTTATTAGGACTGTATTAGCGCGTCGTTATCTCCATTAGTGTTTCACTATCAGCATTGGTGTTTCATTACTACCATTAGTGCTTCATTAGCTGTATCGCCACTTACTTAGCTCCATCGCTGCTTTATTAGTGCTTTATTAGGACTTTATTAGCGCTTCATTAGCTCCGTTGCTGTGTCATTATCTCCATTAGTGGTTCACTATTTGCATTAGTGTTTCATTAGCGCCATTGGTGCTTCATTAGCTCCATTAGTGTTTCATTAGCACCATTAGAGCTTCATTAGCTGCATCGCCACTTCCTTAGCTCCATCACTGCTTTATTAGTGCTTTATTAGGACTTTATTAGCTTCATTACTGCTTCATTAGCTCCGCTACCGGTTTATTATGTCCGTTGTCATGTCATTAGCTCCATCCCCATGTCATTAGCTCCATTAGTGTTTTATTAGTTCTATCAGTGTTTCATTAGCTCCATTGCTGTGTCTTTAGCTCCATCGCTGTGTCATTAGCTCCATTAGTGCTTTATTAGCTCCATTAGTGCTTCATTAGTGCTTTATTAGCTCCGTTAGTGGTTCATCAGTGCGTCATTAGCTCCATCGCGGCTTCATTAGCTCCATCATTGCGTCATTATCTCCATTAGTGTTTAATTAGCTCCATCGCTATGTCATTAGCTCCATCAGGGCTTCATTAGCTCCATCAGGGCTTCATTAGCTCCATCACTGCATCGTTGGCTCCATCGCTACGTCATTAGCTCCATTAGTGTTTCATTAGTGCTTCATTAGCTCTATGTCTGCTTCATTAACTCTATTAATGGTTCAGTAGCTCTGTCGCTGTGTCATTAGCCCAATCACTGCTTCATCAGTTTCATTAGTGCTTCATTAGTGGTTTATTAGCTCTATTAGTGCTTAATTAGTGGTTTATTAGCTTCATTAGGGCTTTATTAGAGCTTTGTTAGCTCCGTGCTTCATTAGTGCTTTATTACTTCTATTAGTGCTTTCATTAGTGCTTTGTTGGTTCCCTTAGTTCTTCATTAGTGCTCTATTAGCTCCATTGCTGCTTTATTAGTGCTTTATTAGTTCTATTAGTGCTTTATTAGCTCTATTAGTGCTTCATTAGTGCATTATTAGCTTATTAGTGCTTCATTAGTGGTTTATTTGTTCTCTTAGTGCTTAATTAGTGTAGTATTAGCTGCATTAGTGCTTCATTAGTGCTTTATTAGTTCTTAGTGTTTCTTTACTGGTTTATTTGTTCTGTTAGTACCTAATTAGTGCATTGTTAGTTGCATTAATGGTTCATTAGTGCTTTATTAGCTTTATTAGTTCTTCATTAGTGGTTCATTGGTATTATATTAGTTGCATTAGTGCTTCATTTGTGCTTCATTGGTTCTGTTAGTGCTTTATTAGCTCCGTTAGTGCTTCATTAGTTCTTCATTAGTGCTTTATTAGCTCCATTAGTGCTTCATTTGTGCTTTATTGGTTCTGTTAGTGCTTTATTAGCTCCATTAGTGCTTTGTTAGCTCTTCATTAGTGCTTTATTAGCTCAGTTAGTGCTTCATTAACTTTATTAGCGGTTTATTAGGGGTTCATTAGCGGTTCATTAGCGGTTCATTAGGGGTTCATTAGCGGTTTATTAGCGGTTTATTAGGGGTTCATTAGCGGTTCATTAGGGGTTCATTAGGGGTGTATTAGCCATTCATTAGCGGTTTTATTAGGGGTTTATTAGCGGTTTATTAGGTTTTCATTAGAGGTGTATTAGCGGTTCATTAGGGCTTCATTAGGGGTTCATTAGCGGTTCATTAGGGGTTCATTAGCGGTTCATTAGGTGTTCATTAGCGGTTCATTAGCGGTTCATTAGCAGTTCATTAGGGATTCATTAGCGGTTCATTAGCAGTTCATTAGGGGTTCATTAGGGGTTCATTAGCGGTGTATTAGGGGTTCATTAGCGGTTTATTAGCCATTCATTAGCGGTTTATTAGGGGTTCATTAGCGGTTCATTAGCGGTGTATTAGGGTTCATTAGGGGTTCATTAGCGGCTCATTAGCTCATTAGGGGTCCCTCCCGCAGTGCTGCACGAGCTGCGAGGACAACGCTGCCGCCAGCAGCTACTGCGTGGAGTGCTCGGAGCCGCTGTGCGAGACCTGCGTGGAGGCGCACCAGCGCGTCAAGTACACCAAGGACCACACCGTGCGGGCCATGGGTGCGTGCTGACCCCCCCTGGCACCCACACCGCCCCCCGGGGTCACCCACCCCGCGGCGGCACCGCAGCGTCCCCTTGGTGTCACCACAGCGTCCCCTTGGGTGTCACCGCGGTGTCACCTCACCCCCTGTGTCCCCGTGGTGTCCCCATGGTGTCTCCTCAGTGTCATCTCCCCCGTGGTGTCACCACAGTGTCAGCTCAATGTCACCACAGGGTCCCCTTGGGTGTCACTGCGGTGTCACCTCGGTGTCCCCATGGTGTCCCCTTGGGTGTCACTGTGGTGTCACCTTGGTGTCCCCATGGTGTCCCCTTGGGTGTCACCGCGGTGTCAGCTCAGTGTCACCATGGTGTCCCCTTGGGTGTCACTGTGGTGTCCCCATGGTGTCCCCTTTGGTGTCACCACGGTGTCACCTCGGTGTCCCCATGGTGTCCCCTTGGGTGTCACCGTGGTGTCAGCTCAGTGGCACCACAGGGTCCCCTTGGGTGTCACCGCGGTGTCACCTCGCCCTTGGTGTCCCCATGGTGTCTCCTCAGTGTCATCTCCCCCATGGTGTCACCACAGGGTCCTCTTGGGTGTCACCGTGGTGTCACCTCGCCCTTGGTGTCCCCATGGTGTCTCCTCAGTGTCATCTCCCCCATGGTGTCACCACAGGGTCCCCTTGGGTGTCACCGCGGTGTCACCTCGCCCTCGGTGTCACCGTGGTGTCCCCATGGTGTCTCCTTGGTGTCTCCTCAGTATCCCCTCAATGTGACCACAGGGTCCCCTTGGGTGTCACCGCAGTGTCAGCTCAATGTCACCATGGTGTCCCCTTGGTGTGTCCTCGGTGTCCCCTCAATGTCACCACAGTGTCCCCATGGTGTCCCCTCTATGTCTCCTCACTGTCCCCACCGTGTCACCCCCGCCTTGGTGTCCACATGGTGTCCCCTTGGTGTCCCCCCAGCGTCCCCTCACTGTCACCACAGTGTCCCCATGGTGTTCCCTCTGTGTCCCCTCACTGGCCCCACAGTGTCCCCATGGTGTCCCCTCAGTGTCCCCACAGTCAACGCCACCACCACCCCCCACCACCGCGTCCATCCCCCTGGGTGACGACGCATGCCATGGGGGGTGGCGCTGCCGTCACGGTGACGTCACAGTGACGTCACAGTGACGTCACACTGCCCCCCCCCCTTGCAGGCAGCGGGCGGGCGCGGGCCGCGGAGCGCGCCCTCTTCTGCCCCGTGCACAAGCAGGAGCCGCTGGTGCTGTTCTGCGCCACGTGCGACGCCCTCACGTGCAGGGACTGCCAGCTCAGCACCCACCAGGACCACCAGTGAGTCCCTCCTACAGCTCGTTAACCCGGGCAGCAATTAACAGCCTCGTTAGCCCCCAAACCCCCCCAAAGCCAAGCTGCTGCTGCGCTCAGGGCTGCCTCCGGGGGTCTGAATAGGAGCTGTGAAGCTCAGCAGCTTATTAAGCTGATTAAGTGATTATTAGTTTGGTTAATTAGTTATTAAGGTAATTAATTAGTCCTTAAACTGATTATAGTGATTAATTGATGATTAAACTGATTAATTAGTTATTAACGTGATTAATTCTTACACTGATTAGTTATACTGATTAATTGGTGATTAAACTGATTAATTAGTTATTAACGTGATTAATTCTTACACTGATTAGTTATGCTGATTAATTGGTGATTAAACTGATTAATTAGTTATTAACATGATTAATTCTTACACTGATTAGTTATACTAATTAATTGGTGATTAAACTGATTAATTAGTTACTAACGTGATTAATTTTTACACTGATTAGTTATACTGGTTAATTGGTGATTAAACTGATTAATTAGTTATTAAAGTGATTATTTCTTACACTGATCAGTTATTAAACTGGTTAATGGGTTATTATACGGGTTAAGTGGTTATAAAATTGATTAGTTGGTTATTAAACCGATTAATTTGTTATTCTGCTTAATTGGTTATTAAACTGGTTAATTAGTTATTAAAATGATTGATGAGTTCTTAAACTGATTAATTGGTTATTAGGCTAATTCATTATTATACAAATTATTAAACTCATTAAGTAGTTAAACTGATTAATGAGTTATTAAGGTGATCTATCCACTATTATACTAGTTAATTATTAAACTCTTTAAGCGGTTAAACTGATTAATTGGTTATTAAGCTGATTAGTTATTAAAGTGATTATTTCTTAAACTGATTAATTAGTTCCTAAACTGATCAACTGGATATTAAGCTGATTAATTTTTATACTGGTAAGTTAGTTATTAAACTGATTAATTAGCTATTATACTGATTAATTGATTATTAAACTGCTTAATCAGTTGTTATACTGATCAGTTAGTTATTAGGCTAATTAGTTACTGAAGTGATTAATTAGCTATTAAAGTGATCAGTGACTGGGGCAGGGGGGCAGTTCCTCCTGACCCTCATTGATTCCCTATTGGTATCACGCAGGAAGCTCTCAGACAGTTCCCAAGGGGATGGGCCCTGGGGGGTGTTAATTTGGGGTCTTAGCTCATTAGTTACTGATTAATGAACTTATTAATTAGTGGCTTGGCTTGAAGGGTTTAAATGGATTGAGAGGCTTCAAGGTGCTTAAATTCCTCTTCCTTCCGCCTGCCGCCTTCTTTCTTCTCTTCTTTTCTCTTCCTCCCTGTTCTTTGCTTTCTTTTGCCTTTCCTTCCTCTTTTTCTTTCTCCTTTTCTTCTTTTCTTCTGTTTGCTTTTCTTTCTCCGTGGTTTCCTTCATTCTTCCTTTGTTTCATTTCTCTTTTCCTTCGTTCTGTTTCCTTTTCTTCCTCATTCCTTTTCTTCCTTCTTCCTGTTGTTCTTTTCTCTTCCCTTTTCTTTCTCCTTTCCTTCCTTTCCTTACTTTTCTTCCTTTCCTTCCTTTCCTTCCTTTCCTTCCTTTCCTTCCTTTCCTTCCTTTCCTTCCTTTCCTTCCTTTCCTTACTTTTCTTCCTTTCCTTCCTTTCCTTCCTTTCCTTCCTTTCCTTCCTTTCCTTCCTTTCCTTCCTTTCCTTACTTTTCTTCCTTTCCTTCCTTTCCTTCCTTTCCTTCCTTTCCTTCCTTTCCTTCCTTTCCTTCCTTTCCTTACTTTTCTTCCTTTCCTTCCTTTCCTTCTTTTTGTTCTTTTCCTTCCTTTCCTTTCTCTCCTTTCTCTTTTCCTTCCATCTTCCTTATTCTTCTTTTCATTCTTCCTTTCTTCTCTCTGTCTTGCGTTCCTTACTCCTTCTGCTTTTCTTACTTTCCATCCTTCTTCTTTCGTTCTTTCCTTCTTCTTTCCTCCCTTCTTCTTTCCTCCCTTCTTCTTTCCTCCCTTCTTCTTTCCTCCCTTCTTCTTTCCTCCCTTCTTCTTTCCTCCCTTCCTCTTTCCTTCCTTCCTCTTTCCTTCCTTCCTCTTTCCTTCCTTCCTCTTTCCTTCCTTCTTCTTTCCTTCCTTTCTCTTTCCTTCTTTTCCTTCTTCCTTCCTTTTCTTCCTCCTTCCTTTCTTTCCTTCCTCCTTTCCTTTGTGCTTTCCTTCCACTTTCCTTCTTCCTTCTTTCCTTCCTCTCTCTGCCTTTCGTTCCTTCCTTTTTCCTTCCTTCCTCTTTCCTTCTTTCCTCTTTCTTTCCTTTTTCTTTCCTTCCTTTTCTTTCTCTTTTCTTTTTTTCCTTTCTCTTTTCCTTTTTGCTTTCCTTCCACCTTCATTCTTTCCTTCCTCCTTCCTTTCTCTTTCGTTTCTTTCTGTTTCTTTCCTTTCCTTTTCATTCCTTTCTCTTTCTTTCCTTTTTCTTTCTTTCCTTTCTCTTTCCTTCCTTTCTCTTTCTTTCCTTTCTCTTTCTTTCGTTTCTTTCCTTCCTCTTTTTTTCCTTCTTCTTTCCTTCCTTTTCTTCCTCTTTCTTTTCTTTCCTTTCTCTTTTCCTTTTTGCTTTCTTTCCACCTTCCTTTTTCCTTCTTTCCTTCCTCCTTCCTTTCTCTTTCCTTCCTTCCTCTTTTCTTCCTTTTCTTTCTCCTTCCTTTCTTTCCTTCCTCCTTTTCTTTCTGCTTTCCTTCCACCTTCCTTCTTTCTTTTTCCTTCCTTCCTCTTTCCTTTCTTCCTCTTTCTTTTCTTCCTCTTTCTTTTTTTCCTCTTTCCTTCCTTCCTCTTTCCTTTCTTCCTCTTTCTTTTCTTCCTCTTTTTTTCCTCTTTCCTTTCTTCCTCTTTCCTTTTTTCCTCTTTCTTTTCTTTCTCTTTCCTTTCTTCCTCTTTCTTTTCTTCCTCTTTCCTTTCTTCCTCTTTCCTTTCTTCCTCTTTCCTTCCTTTCTCTTTCCTTCCTTCTTCTTTCCTGCCACGTTCCTCCTCCTTTCCATTCTTCTTCCTTCCTCCCCCCCAGTTACCTTGTCAATGGCGAATACACCAACACGGGTGAGCACCCAGCACCTGAACCCCTCCCAGGTGCCTCCGGGGGGTGTCTATGGGCTCTCTCCATGTCTCCCCCCCTGCCCCCGGCACTGTGGGGGGGGTGCAGCACCCATGGGTGCCCTCTGTCCCCCCGCAGGTACCAGTTCCTGGAGGAAGCAGTGAGGAACCAGCGCAAGGTGCTGGTGGCGCTGGTGAAGCGCCTGGGGGACAAGCACGCCGCCCTGCAGCGCTCCGCCAGGGAAGTGCGCAGCTTGTACGTGCCATTCCCATGGGATCGGGGGGGATCTGCCCCCATGGGGGGGGATCTGCCCCCATAGCGGGGGGATCTGCCCCCACAGAGGGTGATCTGCCCCCACAGGGAGGGATCTGCCCCAGAGAGAGGGGTTATTTGCCCCTACGAGGGGCTAAGATGCCTGGAGGAGGGGTGTATCTGCCCCCCGAGGAGGCTTATCTGCCCCAGGGATGGGTTATCTCTCCCAATAGTGGATTATTTACCCCCGTGAGGGGGGTTATCTGCCCCTGAGGGGGGTTATCTGCCCTTGGGGGGGGGGTGTATCTACCCCAGGAGGTGGATTATCTGCCCCGGGGGGGGAGTTACCTACCCCAGGAGGTGGATTATTTGCCCCCGGGGGGGGGTATCTACTTCCAGAAGGGGAATATCTGCCCTGGGAGGGGTTTTATCTGCAGCAAGGGTGGATTTATCTGCCCCGGGGGGCTTTATCTGCCCTGAGGGCTGTTTATGTGCCCCAGTTGAGGGCTTTATGAGCCCTGGGAGGGGTTTATCAGTCCGGGGGGGGAGGGTATCAGCCCCAGGGGGGGTTTATCTGCCCCGGGGGGGAGATTATCAGCCCCGGAGGGGGGGTTATGAGCCCTGGGGGGGGGTATCAGCCCCAGAGTGGGGGGTTAATGAGCCCTGGCGGGGGGGTTATCAGCCCCAGGGTGGGTTTATCTGCCCCGGGGGGGGGTTTATCAGCCCCGGAGGGGGGGTTATGAGCCCTGGGGGGGGGTTTATCTACCCTGGGGGGGGTTATCAGCCCCAGGGTGGGGGGTTAATGAGCCCTGGGGGGGGGATTATCTGCCCCAGGGTGGGTTTATGAGCCCTGGGAGGGGTTTATCTGCCCCGGGGGGGGGGTTTATCTGCCCCGGGGGGGGGTGTTACATGCCCCGCGGGGGGGCAGTCCCTGATCCGTGTCCCCGCAGCATGCGGCGCGTGGCGGAGGTGCAGAAGCGGGTGCAGGTCGAGGTCAAAGTGGCCATTCTGCAGATCATGAAGGAGCTCAACAAGCGCGGCCGGGTCCTGGTGAGCGATGCCCAGGTCAGTGGGGACACCCCCCCCCCCCTTTAACCCCCCCCCACCCAGCGCTGGGTGCTGAGGGTGCTCTCTGTGTGTGTGCAGCGGGTGACCGAGGGGCAGCAGGAGAGGCTGGAGCAGCAGCACTGGGCCATGACCAAGCTGCAGCAGCAGCAGGAGCACGTCCTGCGCTTCACCTCCTGGGCGCTGGAGAGGGGCGACAGCGCTGCCCTGCTGCTCTGCAGGAGGCTGGTGAGAGGCCGAGGGGGGACAGCCCCCCAAAACACCCCCAAAACACCCCCCAAACCCATCCCAGCGCTGCCCTGCTGCTCTGCAGGAGGCTGGTGAGAGGCCGAGGGGGGACAGCCCCCCAAAACACCCCCAAACCCATCCCAGCGCTGCCCTGCTGCTCTGCAGAGGCTGGTGAGAGGCTAAGGGGAGACAGCCCCCCAAAACACCCCCAAACCCATCACAGACACCCCAAACCCATCCCAGCGCTGCCCTGCTGCTCTGCAGGAGGCTGGTGAGAGGCCGAGGGGGGACAGCCCCCCAAAACACCCCCAAAACACCCCCCAAACCCATCCCAGCGCTGCCCTGCTGCTCTGCAGGAGGCTGGTGAGAGGCCGAGGGGGGACAGCCCCCCAAAACACCCCCAAACCCATCCCAGCGCTGCCCTGCTGCTCTGCAGGAGGCTGGTGAGAGGCCGAGGGGGGACAGCCCCCCAAACACCCCCAAAACACCCCCAAACCCATCACAGACACCCCCAAACCCATCACAGACACCCCAAACCCATCCCAGCGCTGCCCTGCTGCTCTGCAGGAGGCTGGTGAGAGGCCGAGGGGGGACAGCCCCCCAAAACACCCCCAAAACACCCCCAAAACACCCCCCAAACCCATCCCAGCGCTGCCCTGCTGCTCTGCAGGAGGCTGGTGAGAGGCCGAGGGGGGACAGCCCCCCAAAACACCCCCCAAACACCCCCAAACCCATCACAGACCCCCCAAAACACCCCCCAAACCCATCACTGACACCCCAAACCCATCCCAGCGCTGCCCTGCTGCTCTGCAGGAGGCTGGTGAGAGGCCGAGGGGGGCAGCCCCCCAAAACACCCCCAAAACACCCCCCAAACCCATCACAGACCCCCCAAACTCGTCAGACACCCCAAACCATCCCCAGACCCCCCAAAACCCCTCATAGACCCCCCAAAACCATCCCCAGACACCCTCATACCCATCCCAGACCCCCAAAACCATCCCCAGACCCCCCCCAAACCCATCCCAGACCCCCAAAACCATCCCCAGACCCCCCCAAACCCCATCCCAGGCCCCTAAACCCATCCCCAGACACCCCCAAACCCATCCCAGACCCCCCAAACCCGTCATAGACCCCCCAAACCCATCACAGACCCCCCAAAACCATCCCCAGACCCCCCCAAACCCCATCACAGACTCCCTCAAACCCATCCCAGACCCCCCCAAACTCATCCCAGACCCCCCAAAACCCCTCATAGACCCCCCCCAAACCATCCCCAGACCCCCCAAATGCCCCCTCAGAGCCCCCCAACCTGCCCTGGGGGTGCCACCACATGTCTCCTCAGTGTCCCCATGGTCCCAGGGGTGTCTCTGTGTCACTGCCACGTGTCCCCTCGTGCCCCCCCCCGTTGTGACAAGCCATGTGTGTGTCCCCCCCCCCCCCAGATCTGCTTCCAGCTGCAGGGCGCCCTCAAGGCCATGGTGGAGCCTGTGGAGCCTCAGGGGGACATGAAGTTCCAATGGGACCCCAGTGCCTGGACCAAGAGCGCCGAGAGCTTCGGTGAGACCCGGGGGGGGGGGGACACCCCTTGGGGACCCCCCCTTGGGCACCCCCTGACACCCCCATCACAGGCACCATCGTGTCGGAGCGGAGCCTCCCCCCGCCAGCCCTCAGCCCCCACGGCCCTGGGGCCTCACAGGTACCTCTATGGGGCAGGGTTTGGGGGGGGGGGGCAGCACCCATGGGTGCCCCCCTTTAACCCCCCCCCCCCCCCCCCACCCCATATCTGGCCCTCTGCAGGGTCCCCCCCAAGCCATGGTGGTGAGCAAAGGGCACCCCAGCCCCCTGCTGCAGGGCTCCCCAGCACCCCCCGGCGGGGCTGAGGAGGGGCTGGGGGTGCCCCCCCTGCCTCACTTTCCCCTTGGGGTGCAGGGCTTGGGGTGCCCCAACCTGTCCCCCCCCCACCTTTACCCTGAGATAGCCGAGAGCTGTGGGGACATGGAGCTGGGTGAGTGTTGGGGACATGGGGGGGGGGACACACACACAAAGGGGGGGACAAAGGGGGATGAAGGCTCCTGATGGGGGTTTCTTCAGCAGCCAATGGCCCCCCCGAAGCTGCTGGCACCAGAGGGAAGAGGTGAGTGAGGGACCCCCCCCATGTGTCACCCCATAGCTGGCACCTCTCTCACATTGGCCCCACTTGTCACCCCACACCAGGGACACTGTTCCTTGTCCCCTCTATATCCAAGGGGGTGGTGGCAGGGACCCCCCCACCCCACACTTGGGGTCCCCCCCCCCCTTGTCACCCCATACCCATTGTGCCTTGGTCCTGTCCCCATGTCCCTATAGGTGCCACTGACCCCTTGGCCCCATGTCCCCATAGGTGCCAGTGACCCCCTGTCCCCATATCCCTATAGGTGCCAATAACCCCCTGTCCCCATGTCCCTATAGGTGCCAGTGACCCCTTGGCCATGTCCCCATGTCCCTATAGGTGCCAGTGACCCCTTGGCCCCATGTCCCTATAGGTGCCAGTGACCCCTTGGCCTTGTCCCCATGTCCCTATAGGTGCCAGTGACCTCCTGTCCCCATGTCCCCATAGGTGCCAGTGACCCACTGTCCCCATGTCCCTATAGGTGCCAATAACCCCCTGTCCCCATGTCCCTATAGGCGCCAGTGATCTCCTGTCCCCATGTCCCTATAGGTGCCAGTGACCCCCTGTCCCCATGTCCCTATAGGTGCCAGTGACCTCCTGTCCCTATAGGTGCCAGTGACCCCTTGGCCTTGTCCCCATGTCCCTATAGGTGCCAGTGACCCCCTGTCCCCATGTCCCTATAGGTGCCAGTGACCCCTTGGTCCTGTGTCTATGTCCCTATAGATGCCAATAACCCCTTGTCCCCATGTCCCTATAGGCGCCAGTGACCCCCTGTCCTTGTCACCCTGGTCCTGGGGTCCCCCCCTCACACCAGGGGGTGACCTGCCCCCCCTGCCCCCCCTTGCCCCCCCAGGAGCTGCCCGGTGCCGTGCCCGGTGCTGCGGAAGGTGCCGCGGGTGCGGCTGGAGCGCCTGGAGCTGGGCCTGGAGCTGGGAGCGGCGCCGGCGCCGGCGTTCCGGGTCCTGCCCGGAGCCTCCGCCCGGGAGTTCAGCCTCATCGTCATCGAGCGCGGGCAGCCCCGGCCCCCCCCTGCCGCCATCAAGGTCATTGTCCCCGTGTCCCCCCCTTGTGCCACATCCCTCCCCCCTTGTCCCCATGTCCCCCCCTTGTCCCCATGTCCATCCCATCCTTGTCCCACATCCATCCCCCCTTGTCCCCATGTCCATCCCGTCCTTGTCCCACATCCATTCCCCCATGTCCCCCCCCTTGTCCCACATCCATCCCCCCTTGTCCCCATGCCCATCCCGTCCTTGTCCCACATCCATCCCCCCTTGTCCCTGTCCCTCTCTTGCCCTTATCCCATGTCCATCCCGTCCTTGTCCCACATCCATCCCTGCCTTCTGCCTGGCTCCCCCCTTGTCCTTGTTCCCCCCTTGTCCCTGGCCCCACATTCATCCCTCCCTTGTCCTTGTCCCCCCCTTGTCCTTGTCCCCACATCCATCCCTCCCTTGTCCTTGTCCCCCCCTTGTCCCTGGCCCCACATTCATCCCTCCCTTGTCCTTGTCCCCCCCTTGTCCCTGGCCCCACATTCATCCCTCCCTTGTCCTTGTCCCCCCCTTGTCTTTATCCCCATGTCCTTCCCCCCTTGTCCCTGTCCCGTTGTCCCTGTTCCCCTCTTGTCCTTGTCCCACGTCCATCCCATCCTTGTCCCATGTCCTGTTCTCCTCCATTGTCCCTGTCCCCACGTCTATCCCTATCTTGTCCTTGTCCCACATCCATCCTCCCCTTATCCTTGTTCCCCTCTTGTCCTTGTCCCTATGTCCATCTCCCCCTTGTCCCTGTCCCCACATCCATTTCCTCCTTGTCCCTGTCCCCTTGTCCCTGTCCCTACATCCATTTCCCCCTTGTCCCACTCTTGTCCCTATCCCCTCCTTGTCCCTGTCCCCTTGTGCCTGTTCCCCACCTTGTCCCTGTCCCTACATCCATTTCCCCCTTGTCCCTGTCCCTACATCCGTTTCCCCCTTGTCTCCCCCTTGTCCCTGTCCCCTTGTGCCTGTTCCCCCCTTGTCCCTGTCCCTACATCCATTTCCCCCTTGTCCTTATCCCACTCTTGTCCCTGTCCCCCCCTTGTCCCTGTCCCCCATCCATCCCATCCCTGTCCCACATCCATCCCCCTTGTCCCTGTCCCCCCCTTGTCCCTGTCCCCCATCCATCCCATCCCTGTCCCACATCCATCCCCCTTGTCCCTGTCCCCCCCTTGTCCCTGTCCCCCATCCATCCCATCCCTGTCCCACATCCATCCCCCTTGTCCCTGTCCCCCCTTGTCCCTGTCCCCCCTTGTCCCTGTCCCCTTGTGCCTGTTCCCCCCTTTGTCCCTGTCCCTGCATCCATTTCCCCCTTGTCCTTATCCCACTCTTGTCCCTGTCCCCCCCTTGTCCTTGTCCCCCATCCATCCCATCCCTGTCCCACATCCATCCCCTTGTCCCTGTCCCCCCCTTGTCCCTGTCCCCCATCCATCCCATCCCTGTCCCACATCCATCCCCCTTGTCCCTGTCCCCCCTTCTCCTTGTGTCCCATCCATCCCATCCCTGCCCCACATCCATCCCCTTGTCCCTGTCCCCTTGTCCCTGTCCCACATCCATCCTCTTGTCCCTGTCTGCCTCTCACCTCTCCCCCCATCTCCATCGCAGGAGGAGCAGCCGGAGGACACGAAGCCTCTTCCCACCTACCCCCCCGCGCCGGGATCCGCCGGCTCCTCCTCGGAGCCGGGATGTGCGCTGGGATCCGCTCCGGGCTCCGGGCTCCCCGCCGGCGTGTCCTGCTGCCGCGTGTGCCGCCGCGCCGGGGCCGTGGTGATGTGTGACCGCTGCGAGCGCTGCTTCCACCTCAGCTGCCACCTGCCCCCGCTGCAGGAGGTGCCCAGGTACAGCGGATCCCTCGGGATCCACCGGGATCCGCCGGGATCGCATCCCTGCCTCCCCCCCCCAGCGCCTCTGCCTGGACCCACCCCCTTCAGGATGTACCCTCATCCCTCGCAACCCCCTTTGGCATCATGGAGGGGGGGTCTCAGGGATCACTTGATCTCTCTGGGATCTCCTCGTCTCCCGGAGGATCCACCAACACCTTTGGCCAAGGAATTGGTGCTTCTGGTGGCACCGGATTCCTTGGGTGATCCCTAGGATCTCCCCGCCCCCCCCGCCTAGATCCACACTGTGATCCCTGCAGATCCAGTCTCGCTCCTTGTGGAGGATCCCTGTTGAGCACAGACCTTTGAGGGATCCTCTGTTGATCCCAAACCCTGGGGGAGGCTCCTCCATCCCTGACCCTCCTGGATCCCTTGTGGCTTCCCTGGGGATCTACTCAGCACCCCAGATCCCTTGGGAATCTACTGGCCTGCTCCATAGGGAGAGCCACGCATTGATCTGGGATCACTTGGGACCCCGAGGAGCTGGTTCCCCCCCTCCATCGCAGATCCCACCCCTCAATCCTGGCCTTCCTGACCCGGATCCATGTGGGGATCCCTCTGCTGATCCCAAACCCCTTGATCCCAGACCCCAATCCTGGGGGAGGGGGGGAAGCAGCAGAGAGGGGGGACCCCCCTGATCCCCTCACTCGCTCCCTCCACCCGCTCCCACAGCCCCGAGTGGAGGTGTTTGCTCTGCCAGGACCTGCCCCCCCCCAGCCAGGACCTCACCGAGGGGCCCCCCCTCAAGCTCTGCCCCCTGGACCAGCAGGTACGTGTTGGGGGGGGGGGGGTGTTGGGATGAGGGATCCAGGGATCCGGTGGCGCATGGAGGGATCCAGGGATCCCTTTGAACCCTCCCCCCCCAGAAGTGTGAGTTGGTGCTGCTGGAGCTGCTGTGCCACGAGCCCTGCCGGCCCCTCCATCGCCTCTCCAGCTCCACGGTGAGTCCCACAGCTCCGGCTCCGGGCTCCAAGGATCCATGGAGGGCTCCGTTCCAGCTGGGAATCTCTTCCCATAGGATACCCCAGATCCCATCGACCTGACACTGATCAGGGCCCGGCTGCAGGAGAAGCTGAGCCCCCATTACCGCAGCCCCGAGGAGTTCGCGTGCGACGTCTGGAGGCTGCTGCGGCAGTTCAGCCGCCGGAGCGAGGTGGGATCCGGGATCTGGGGGGGGATTTGGGGGGGATCCATCCTCTTCCTCACTCGTTTCTCCCTCCCCTCCTCCAGGACAAGGCGGATGTTCAGTCCATCTTGGCCCTGCAAAGCTTCTTCGAGGCCCGGCTCAGCGCTGCCTTCGGTGACGGCAAGTTCTCGGCTGCCCTCTTCCTCATGGAGCCCCTCGTCCCTTCGGATGAGGCTCAAGGCTCCCCGGCCCCCCCCCCTCCCCGCTGCTGGCTCCGTGGCTCCCTGATGCCTTCCCATGGGAAGCAGGGAGGATGAGGATGGGTTTATCCCATCGTGGTGTCAATGTCTGCGTCAGTCGGAGAAATAAAACCCTCCCTGAGCTCCCCCCCCTCGTTGTCTCCTGGTGCCCCCAACTTCCATCCTTCCCTTGGAGACGGGCTAAAGCTAAACTGGGGCTGGACTGGGAGCTACCGGGATGATGCTGGCATTGGGGGAGCGGGGAATGGAGCCGGTATGGCCCAACTGGAGGGGTTGGAACGAGGGTCTGGTCCCCATAGGACCCCCCCCCAAGTTCCACCCTCACCCCAGGCTGGTGCGAAGGACGAAGGAGTCCGGAAAGAGCCGAGTTTGGAGGGGGGGTGGTGGGAATTCCGGGAATAGCCGATGCTTTCCGGTGAGACACGAAGAGTGCGCTGCCGGAAAGAGACGAGGTGTTCCGGAAGGAGCCGATGGTGTTCGGACCTTTCCGGGGAGACCCGAGGCGATGCGGGGCGGAACGCATCGGAGCCGCCTCCTTTCCGGAAGAACCCGAAGCGGCTCCGGAAAGAGCCGAAGCTGCTCGGGGAGGCACTCGGCAGCACTCGGAGCTCTCCACAGACGCACGGGGCGGAGGGCATCGGACCCGCACCTCTTCCGGAAGGAGCCGAAAGCTCTCCGGAAAGAGCCGAAGCTGCTCGGGAAAGCGTTCAGCAGCATTCGGGAGCTTTCCGGAGAGACGCGAGGCGGGGCGGAACGAGTCGGACCCGTCCCATTACCGGAAAGAGCCGAAGCGATTACGGAAAGAGCTGACGCTGCTCGGGCAAGCGCTCGGAGCTTTCCGAAGAGACCCAAGGCGGGGGGGTGGAGGGAGGGACACGCGTCGGATCCACCCCCTTTCCGGAAGAACCCGAAGCGTCTCCGGAAAGAGCCGAAAGCTCGCCCGGAAAGAGCCGAAGGCTCTCCTCCGGAAAGAGCCGAAGCGTCGGAGGGAAGACCCCGGAACGAATCGTTCTTTTTCCGGAAGAACCCGAAGCGCGTTCAGCGCCCGCCCGAGCCCTCTCCGAAAAGCCCCGAAGGGCTCCGAAGCCCCTTTCCCCTCTTCCGGAGAGCCCCGAAGCCCCTTCCGGAGAACCCCGAAGCGCTTCCGGAAGTTGCCGAGCGGCGCCGGCAGTGGCCGATCCCCTTCCCCTCATCGCCTCAGGGCCGCCGCCGCCGCCGCTTCCCCCGCTCCGGGTCCCGCTGTCGCCGCCGCCCGCCCCGTCCTCCCCTCCGGGGGGGGGCCCCGCCCGGCTCCCGCCCCCCCCCCGGCCCCGGCCCCGGCCCCGGTTCGGCCCGGCCCGGCAGGATGATCAAGCTCTTCTCGCTGAAGCAACAGAAGAAGGAGGAGGAATCGGCGGGCGGGACCAAGGGCACCAGCAAAAAGGCCTCGGCCGCACAGCTCCGGATACAGAAAGGTGACCGGGACCGGGGCCTGGCGGTTCCGACACCCTCTCCCCCCCCCCCAGCACCGGCACCCACCGGGGGAGCGACCGGCAGCGGGCCCGGGCATGGGGCCTGGGGGGGACGGGGCCTGGGAGGGCCTAAAGGGGGAGAAACGGGGCCTGGGGGTGTCTAAGAGGGGATAATGGGGCCTGGGGGGGGGAGAAATGCGGCCTGGGGGGGTCTAAGAGGGGGTAATGGGGCCTGGGTGGGGAGAAACGGGGCCTGGGAGGGTCTAAAGGGGAGGAAATGGAGCCTGGAGGGGTTCCAATGTGGCCTGAGGGTGTCTAATGGGGGGAAAATGGGGCCTGGGGGTGTCTAATGGGGCTTGGGGGGGTTCTAATGGGGTCTGGGGGTGTCTAATGGGGCTTGGGGGGGTTCTAATGGGACCGGGGGGGGTCTAATGGGGCCTGAGGGGGGTCTAATGGGGCTTGGGGGGGTTCTAATGGGGTCTGGGGGTGTAGAATGGGGCCTGGGGAGGTTCACTGGGGCTTGAGGGGGGTCTAATGGGGGAAACAGGACTTTGGGGGGTGTCTAATAGGGGGAAGGTCCATTCCTAGTGGGTTCCATGGGGGATACTGGTCCCCATAGGGACCCTACTATGGATACAGGGAGAGGGAACTGCTCCCAGTAGGGCTGGGTGGCCTTGTCCCCCCTCCTGGCTCTGCCACACATGTCCTGACATGACCCTGTGTGCCCCCCCCATGTCCCCCCAGACATCAACGAGCTGAACCTGCCCAAGACGTGTGAGATCGACTTCTCTGACCAGGACGATCTGCTCCATTTCCGGCTCCTCATCTGCCCCGACGAGGTGGGGACCCCCCCGTTGTCCCCTTTAGCACCCCCCCATATCCCCCTGTCACCCCCCTGGCCCCCCAAACCCACCCCATGTCCCCCCATGTCCTTTTGGCCCTTCCTATCCCCATGTATCGTTCTGCTTCTCCCCATCCCATGTCTCCCCCCCATGTCCTTTGTCACCCCCCCGTGTCCCTTTGTCACCCCCCCATGTCCCCACCCCCCAGTGACATCTCTGTCCCCCCCCAGGGCTTCTACAAGGGAGGCAAGTTCGTCTTCAGCTTTAAGGTCAGTGCTGCTTGTGGCCACCAACACCTATCCCAGGGCCACCAGCCATTGGGATGTCCCAGGGTGGGGACAGTGGTGGCCACCAAGGTGGGTTTGTGGCCACCAGGGTGGGTTTGTGGCCACCAAGGTGGGTTTGTGGCCACCAGGGTGGACTCCTGAGCTTACATTGTTGGAGCAGGAGGTTGGTGGCCACTAAAACCCAACCTGTGGCCACCAAACGATGAGCAAGGCGTGAGCTGTTGGTCACCGTGTGGGGCTGGAGACTTGGTGGCCATCAAGATGTGACCATTGGCCACATCCTGAAGGTGGGGCTGGAGGCTTGGTGGCCACCAGATGTGACCGTGTCCCTGCTGCAGGTTGGCCAGGGCTACCCCCACGACCCCCCCAAGGTCAAGTGTGAGACGATGGTTTATCACCCCAACATCGACCTGGAGGGCAACGTCTGCCTCAACATCCTCAGGTGGGCAACCGGCCCCTCGTGGTGGCCACTGACCCATGGAGTGGCCACTGAGCCCCTCTGCCCCATGGAGGTGGCCACAGCTGGATGTGGGTCTCCATCCCCCACCCTGGTGGGACAAAGGGGGGGCAGATGGTTGCCCCAGTGTGGCCATGGGGCAGCCCCAGTGACACCCAGTGTCCCCCCAGAGAGGACTGGAAGCCCGTCCTGACGATAAACTCCATCATCTACGGCCTGCAGTACCTCTTCCTGGTGGGTGCTGCTGGGGGCTTGGGTGGGGGGCACCCATAGGGGCTTGGGGACATTGCCTGGGGGGTCATTGGTGGCCTTGGGACACCGTGAGGTGGCACTTGGTGGCCTTGGCCCATCAGGGCTCACCCTGTTCCCTGCCCTGGGGGGGGATTAAGGGGGGTTTGGGAGGTATTTGGGGTCCAGGGGGGTATTTGGGGGGCACAAGGGGGTATTTGGGGGATGTCAGGGGCAGTTATTGGGGGGTTGATTTGTACTGGGCGGGGTATTGAGGAGCCCTGAGGGGGGACCAGGGGCTGTTGGGGGGGTCCTGAGGGGCTCTGGGGGCAGTTAAGGATCCCCAGGGGGGTATTAAGGGCTATGGGGGAACATTGGGGGGGGGGGCTGTTAAGGGTATTGGGGTTACATTAAGGGCTATGGGGGGGTATCGGGGGACATTAAGGTATATGGGGGACAGTGGGGGGGGGGGGCACTGAGCACTGGTGATGCCCATGTCCCCACGTCCCTATATCCCCATATCCCACATCCCCATGTCACCATATCCCATGTCCCATATCCATATCCCCCTATTCCCGTATGCTCATATCCCATATCCCTATACTCCTCTATCCCCATATCCTCCTCTTCCCATTTCCCCCTATTCTATATCCCTCTATCCCCCTATCCCATATGCTATATCCTCCTATTTTATATCCCCATATCCCGTATTCCTCTATGCCCCTGTCCCCCTGTCCCACATCCCCCTATCCCATATCCCTATACCCCCATCCCCATATCCCCCTATCCTCCTATCCTATATCCCTCTATCTGCCTATCCCCTATCCCCAAATCCTCCTATCCCCATATCCCCTATCCCCCTATCTCATGTCCCCCTATCCCATATCCTACTATCCCCCCTCCCTCTATCCCATATCCCCCATCCCCATATCCCCCTATCCTATATCCCTCTATCTCCCTATCCCCAAATCCCCCTATCCCCTATCCCTCATCCCCCTATCCCATACCCCCTATCCCATATCCCTATACCCCCCATCCCCATATCCCCCTATCCTGTATCCCTCTATCCCCCTATCCCCATATCCCCTATCTCATGTCCCCTTATCCCATATCCTATCCCCCTATTCCCTATCCCCCTATCCCATATCCCCCTATCCCCCCATCCCATACCCCCCATCCCATATCTCTATACCCCCCATCCCCATATTCCCCTATCCTATATCCCTCTATCCCCCTATTGTCATGTCCCCTTATCCCATATCCTACTATCCCCCTATTCCCTATCGCCCTATCCCATATCCCCCATCCCATATCCCTATACCCCCCATCCCCATATCCCCCTATCCTATATCCCTCTATCCCCCTATCTCATGTCCCCTTATCCCATATCCTATCCCCCTATTCCCTATCCCCCTATCCCATATCCCCCATCCCATATCCCTATACCCCCCATCCCCATATCCCCCTATGCTATATTCGTCTATCCCCACATCCCCCTATCCCACATCCCGCTATCCCATATCTTTCTATCCCCCTATCCCCAAATCCCCCTATCCCCATATCCCCCTATCTCATGTCCCCTTATCCCATATCCTACTGTCCCCCTATTCCCTATCTCCCTATCCCATATCCCCCATCCCATACCCCCCATCCCATATCCCTATACCCCCCATCCCCATATCCCCCCATCCCATACCCCCCATCCCCATATCCCCCTATCCTATATCCCTCTATCCCCCATGCCTCTATCCCCCATCCCCACATCCCCCTATCCCATATATACCTATCCTATATCTGTCTATCCCCCTATCCCATATGTCCCTATCCTATATCTGTCTATCCCCCTATCCCATATGTCCCTATCCTATATCCCTCTATCTCGCTATACCCCCCGCGGCTCCATGGGGGGTGTCCCAGCGCCGGTGGGTGCCCCCCGCAGGAGCCGAACCCCGAGGACCCTCTGAACAAGGAGGCGGCCGAGGTGCTGCAGAGCAACCGGCGGCTCTTCGAGCAGAACGTGCAGCGCTCGCTGCGGGGCGGATACGTCGGCGCCACCTACTTCGAGCGCTGCCTCAAGTAGCCCCGCCCCCTTCGCCCCAAACCCCGCCCCCTTCGCCCCAAACCCCGCCCCTTTCCCCCTCCTCTCTAAACCCCGCCCCTTGCCCTAAGCCCCGCCCCGTTCTCCCCTCCTCTCTCAAACCACGCCCCCCCGAGCCCGCCCCGAAGCCCCGCCCCCCCCTATTTATTGCCCCCCCGGGGGCGGGGGGGGCGCCCCCAGCGCTGATTAAAGGTGATGGTGACGATGGAGCGGCCGGGACTGGGGGGACTGGGAGGGGGGGGACACCAGTGGGGCCAGATCCGTTCTCTATGGGTCCCAGTATGCCCAGTTCCCTTTTCTATGGGTCCCAGTATGCCCAGTTCCCTTTTCTATGGGTCCCAGTATGCCCAGTTGCCTTCCATAAGGATCCCAGTATGCCCAGTTTCCTGCCCCAGAGGTCCCAGTATGCCCAGTTCCCTTCACTATGAGTCCTAATATGCCCAGTTCCCTGCCCCAGAGGTCCCAGTATGCCCAGTTGCCTTCTCTGTGGGTCCTAATATGCCCAGTTCCCTGCCCCAGAGGTCCCAGTATGCCCAGTTCCCTTCTCTATGGGTCCCAGTATGCCCAGTTGCCTTCCATAAGGGTCCCAGTATGCCCAGTTCCCTGCCCCAGAGGTCCCAGTTGCCTTCTTTGTGGGTCCTAATATGCCCATTTCCCTGCCCCAGAGGTCCCAGTATGCCCAGTTGCCTTCTCTGTGGGTCCCAGTATGCCCAGTTCCCTGCCCCAGAGGTCCCAGTATGCCCAGTTGCCTTCTCTGTGGGTCCTAATATGCCCAGTTCCCTTCTCTATGGGTCCCACTATGCCCAGTTCCCTTCCCTATGGGTCCCACTATGCCCAGTTCCCTTCTCTATGGGTCCCAGTATGCCCAGTTCCCTTCCCTATGGGTCCCAGTATGCCCAGTTCCCTTCTCTATGGGTCCCAGTATGCCCAGTTCCTTTCTCTAAGGGTCCCAGTATGGCCAGATCCCTTCTCTAAGGATCCCAGTATGCCCAGTTTCCTGCCCCAGAGCTCCCAGTCTGCCCAGTTCCCTTCTCTAGGGGTCCCAATATGCCCAGTTCCCTTCTCTGTGGGTCCCAGTATGCCCAGTTCCCTTCCTTATGGCTCCCAGTATAGCCAGTTCCCAGTCCCAATATGCCCAGTTCCCTTCTCTAAGTGTCCCAGTATGCCCAGTTGCCTGCCCCACAGCTCCCAGTATGCCCAGCATGCCCGATTCCCTGTCTTAGGAACAGTATGGCCAGTTCCCAATCCCAGTATGGCCAGCTCCTTTCCCTAGAGGTCCCAGTATACCCAGTTCCCCTCCTCAGTGCTCCCAGTATGCCCAGTTCTTGTCCTAAGGGCTCCCAGTATGGCCAGTTCCCTTCTCTATGGGTCCCACTATGCCCAGTTCCCTGCCCCAGAGCTCCCAGTACATCCAGGCTTCCCAGTATTCCCAGTATCAGCTCCCCGTTGCCCCCAATACATCCCAGTTCATCCCAGTCCCCTCCAGCCTCTGTCCCAACACACCCGCGCCGCCAGGTGGCGCCCTCATCGCGGCGCCGCTCTCCCAGTCCCTCAGTGACCCAAACAAGGAAGTGGCCGCTCTGGCTCGCTTCCTCTATGGTTTACCCCCCCACCTCGGGGGAGGGCGGGGCGGTGCCGCTCCCCCGGTCACGTGACGGACGCCGTGTGACGTCACGCGGAAGTGCGCGGGAGGCACCGGGAGCGGCGGAAGGATCGCGGTGAGCGGCGGGAGCCATAGAGACGGCAGCGGGAGGGTGGGGGGGGATAGAGCGGCCCGGGGCCGGGGTCATAGAGAGGGGCGGGTGGGCTAGAGGGGCCCGGTGCCGGTAATACCACAGAGACGAGCGGGCCAGAGCGGCCGGTGCCGGGCCGGGAGAGCGGAGCCCGGAACCATAGAGACGCCCCCGAGGCCTCCAGGTGGGCTAGAAGGGCCTCGCACCATAGAGGGAAGGGGCCTCCGGCGGCGGCCGCCGGGACCATAGAGAGCGGCTGGGGCGGGGCAGAGCGTCCCGCGGCCCGGGGTGGGGGGGGAGGACTCGCCGAGAAGAGCGGCGGAGGGGGCGTGGCCAGGGGCGTGGCCTCGGGCGGTGATTGGCTGCGCTCCCCGTTGCCATGGGGAAGGGCGGGGCCAAGGGGGCGTTTAAATAGCCCGGGGGGGGGGAACTGCCCCGAGGGGGGGGGGAATAAAAGCCCCAAAGGGGGGAATAAAGGTCAATGGGGGGGGGGATAAGTGCCCCGGGGGGGGTGTTTGTGCCCCTGTTGCTCCTCTGTGCCCCCCCGTCCCCATGTCCCCCTGTCCCCCTATCCCATTGCTGCCCCATGTCCCATCCCATATCCCCGTGTCCTATCCCTGACCCAATATCCCCACATCCCATCCCTATCCCCATATCCCATCCCTGTCCCCATGTCCCATCCCTGTCCCCCGTCCCCATGTCCCCCTGTCCCCACATCCCATCCCTATCCCCATGTCCCCATGTCCCATCCCTATCCCCATATCCAATCCCTGTCCCCATGTCCCCATATCCCCTTATCCCCATATGCTCATATCCCATCTCTATCCCCCTGTCCCCACATCCCATCCATGTCCCCATGTCCCATCCCTATCCCGACATCCCATCCCTGTCCCCATATCCCCATATCCAATCCCTGTCCCCATACCCCATCCCTATCCCCATGTCCCATCCCTGTCCCCATATCCCATCCCTGTCCCCCGTCCCCGTGTCCTCCTGTCCCCACATCCCATCCCTGTCCCCATATCCCCATATCCCATCCCTGTCCCCATGTCCCCACATCCCATCCCTGTCCCCACATCCCATCCCTGTCCCCATGTCCCATCCCTATCCCCATATCCTCATGTCCCCACATCCCATCCCTGTCCCCATGTCCCCATGTCCCATCCCTATCCCCATATGCTCATATCCCCGTATCCCATCCTTATCTCCATGTCCCATCCCTATCCCTACATCCCATCCCTATCTCCCTGTTCCTTCATCCCACCCCTATCCCTTTGTCCCCACATCCCATCCCTGTCCCCATGTCCCATCCCTATCCCCATATCCTCATGTCCCCACATCCCACCCCTATCCCCCTGTCCCCACATCGCATCCCTGTCCCCATCTCCCCATATCCCATGCCTGTCCCCATGTCCCCACATCCCACCCCTATCCCCCTGTCCCCCCATCCCATCCCTGTCCCCATCTCCCCACATCCCATGCCTGTCCCCATGTCCCCATGTCCCATCCCCGTGCCCCGCGGCTGCCGCTGTGCCCAGCGCGCCCCATGGAGCTGCTGTTCGGGCGGCGCAAGACGCCGGAGGAGCTGCTGCGGCAGAACCAGCGCGCTCTGGCCCGGGCCACGCGGGACCTGGACCGGGAACGCGCCAAACTGGAGGCGCAGGAGAAGAAAATCATCCTGGACATCAAGAAGATGGCGAAGCAGGGCCAGATGGTGAGGGAGCCGCGTGGGATGGCGTGGGAATAGCGTGGGATAACGTGGGATAGCGTGGGATAACGTGGGATAGGGTGGGGATAGCATGGGGATAGCATGGGGATAACATGGGATAGCATGGGAATAGCATGGGGATAGCATGGGATAGCGTGGGGATAGCGTGGGGATAGCATGGGATAGCATGGGAATAACATGGGATAGGGTGGAATAGCGTGGGAATAACATGGGATAGGGTGGGAATAGCATGGGGATAGCATGGGATACCGTGGGAATAACATGGGATAGGGTGGGGATAGCGTGGGGATAACATGGGATAGCAGGGGATAGCGTGGGATAGCGTGGGGATGGCATGGGATAGCATGGGGTTAGCATGGGATAGCATGGGGATAACATGGGATAGGGTGGGGATAGCGTGGGGATAACATGGGATAGCAGGGGATAGCGTGGGATAGCATGGGATAGCATTGGATAGCATGGGAATAGCGTGGGGATAGCACGGGATAGCATGGGGATAGTGTGGGATAGCGTGGGGATAGCATGGGGATGGCATGGGATAGCATGGGATAACATGGGATAGCGTGGGGATAACATTGGGGACACCAGCTCTCATGGGGGGAGCCATGGGGGGGACACGGGACACCCCTGGGGACATCAGGGGAGCGGGGTGGGACATGGGGGGACACAGGATGTGATGGGACACAGGGACCAGGTTGGGATGGGGCCGGTGGTGACCACGAGGGGTCCCTGGAGACCCCGTTGGCCCCACGGTCCCTGTCGTGGCCTCCAGGACGCTGTGAAGATCATGGCCAAGGACCTGGTGCGGACGCGGCGCTACGTGAAGAAGTTCATCATGATGAGAGCCAACGTCCAGGCCGTGGCCCTCAAGATCCAGACCCTCAAGTCCAACAACTCCATGGCCCAGGCCATGAAGGGCGTCACCAAGGCCATGGCCACCATGAACCGGCAGGTGGGAGCCCATGGGGACATCCCACCGTGCCCCAGAGGAGACCCTCAAGGCTGCGGCCCCATAGTTTGGTCACCCCATGGTTGGGTGGCCCCATGGCTTGGTCACCCCATGGTTGGGTCGCCCCATGGTTTGGTGGCCCCATGACTTGGTGGCCCCATGGTTGGGTGGCCCCATGGTTGGGTCGCTCCATGGTTTGGTGGCCCCATGGTTGGGTCGCCCCATGGTTTGGTGGCCCCATGGTTGGGTGGCCCCATGGTTGGGTGGCCCCATGGTTTGGTGGCCCCATAGCCTCACTGTGACCATGGCCCCATGTCCAGCTGAAGCTGCCTCAGATCCAGAAGATCATGATGGACTTCGAGAAGCAGGCGGAGATCATGGACATGAAGGAGGAGCTGATGAACGACGCCATCGACGACGCCATGGGGGACGAGGATGACGAGGAGGAGAGGTGGGACACCATGGGGAAACTATGGGGACAGCAGTGGGGACCAATGGGACACCAATGGGGACACCAGGGGGACACCAATGGCGACCAATGGAGGCACCAATGGGGACACCATAGGGACAGTAGTGGGGACCAATGGGGGCACCAATGGGGACCAATGGGGGCACCAATGGGGGCACCAATGGGGACACCATGGGAACACCATGGGGACCAATGGGGCCACCAATGGGGACCAGTGGGGGCACCAATGGGGACAGCAGTGGGGACCAATGGGGACACCAATGGGGACACTGTGGGGAGCAATGGGGCCACCAATGGGCCACCAATGGGGACCAGTGGGGACAGCAATGGGGACCAATGGGGACACCAATAGGGACAGCAATGGGACACCAAGGGGGACCCCAACGGGGACACCAATGGGGACAGCAATGGGGGTACCAATGGGGCACCAGAGGCCACCATGGGGGGCTCCTGGGCCCATGGGGGGGTCACCTCCTGCTGCTGTCCCCTCAGTGACGCCGTCGTGTCCCAAGTGCTGGATGAGCTGGGGCTGAACCTGACCGACGAGCTGGCCAGTGAGCAATGGGGCAATGGGGGCAATGGGGGCAATGGGCAGTGGGGGGGCAATGGGGGGCAATGGGGGCAATGGGGGCAATGGGGGCAATGGGCAGTGGGGGGCAATGGAGGTAATGGGGGCAATGGGGGCACTGGGGGGGATTTGGGGGGTCCATGGGGGTATTTATGGGTCCCAGGGGGGGCATTTTGGGGTCTGTGAGGGTGGATCCGGGTCGGGGGGGACCATTTGGGGGTGTTTATGGGTCCCTGGGGGGTATTAAGGGGTCTCTGGGGGGGGTTATGGGGCTTCATGGGGGGGTCATGGGAGTTATGGGGGTTCTGGGGGGGTCTCTGGGGGGAGGGTTCTGGGCTCTGGGGGGGGGCTACGGGGGTTGGGGGGTGCTATGGGGGTTATGGGGGGGGCTATGAGTACTATGAGGGGTTATGGGTGCTATGGGGGGTGCTGTGGGTGCTATGGGGGGCTGTGGGGGGCGCTGTGGGTCCCTGAGCGCCGCTCGTGCCCGCGCAGCGCTGCCGCCGCCAGGGGGCGCTCTGGCGGGGGGGGAGGGGCGCGCGCCCGAGCCCGCGGCCGCTCTGGCCGACGCCGACGCTGACCTGGAGGAACGGCTCAAGAACCTGCGGCGGGACTGACCCCTGACCCCTGACCCCACCACGGGACCTGCGACAAACATGGGACCTGTGACACCCCCCCCGATCTGCGACCTCTGACCCCTGACCACGTGACCGGCGACATGTGACCTTGACACATGACCTGTGACCTCTGACCCCAACTCGTGACCTGCGACCTCTGACCCTTGACCATGTGACCTCTGAGCACCTGAGCTCTGACCCTGACCACATGACCTGTGACATGTAATCTCTGACCCCTGATCACGTGACCTTTGACTGCTGACCCAACCCATGACCTGCACCCTCTGACATGTGACCTCTGACCTCATGTGACCCCAACATGTGACCTCTGACCGCTGACATGTGACATGTGACCTTCAACCTCTGACACGTGACCTGTGACCCTTGCTTCCTGACCTATGACCTTCAACCACCATCACCGCCACCCCCCTCCCCCATGACCTCTGACCCCTGTCCTGGGACACATGACCTTTGACCCCAGCGTGGACCCTGGTGATGACCTTTGACCTCGGGTGGCCCCAAGTCACCTTTGACCCCACGTGACCCTCCCTCGGTTGGGGGGGCACCTGGGACACACTACGGGGGGATCTGCCCCCCCACCCCGCCTATTCACCCCCTATTGGGCTATTTACCCCCTTTGGGGGCTATTTCTGCCCCCCCCTTGGTGTTATTTACCCCCCCATTGGGTTATTTGCCCCCCCCGCCTCTCTTTGTCCCCCTCCTCTCACTATTTGCCCCCTCTTGGGGTATTTGCACTCCCCCCCCGGGCTATTTACCCCCTTTGGGGGTCTCCCCCCCCCCCGGGGGGCAAATAAAGGCCAGAGATTGGTACCTGCTGCCTCCCCCCGGCTGCTTCCTGTGGGGGGGCCCCAGTGACACCCAGTGTGGGACTGGGAGCGCTGGGAATGACCATGGGGAGGGGATTCACTGGTGGCTACTCCGGGGTTGGGCCCATCCATGGCCTTTGGGGGGGTCCATTTGGGATCCTGCTCCTCTGGGGGGGGGGGGTGTTATCCGGATGCTTCCCAGTTTGGGAACTGGTTTTCCCAGGGTTTAGGGGGGGATTTGGGGGGTTGGGGGTTGGTTTCGTATCCCGGGAATGCCGCCGTTTGGATCCGCGTCGGCTCCGACCCGCTGCGATGTTGGAAGCAGGAGCTGGAGCTGGTTAAAGGATTCCAATGGAAAAGCGGGAATTCTTCCCCATCGAGCTGAAATGTGGGGATTTCTGGGATGTTTCCCATGGAATTTGGGGGGAAAAGCTGGGATTTGGGAGTGTGGATGCACTCATCCACATGGGAATGGGGCTGGATGGGTCTCAAACCCCGTTAAAACCAGGGAATTCCAGAATTCCAGATGAAATTCCCCCCAAAATGGGCCAATTCCCAACAATTCCCCTCCCCTCCGTGGCCTTTTCCCGTTTGTTTGCACTTTTCCTCGTTGGATTTTGGACTCCCCAGGTTTCACTCGTCCCGGGCTCCGCTCCCAAAAGGATCCCAAAACGGCCTGAAAGCAGCCTAAAAACCCGGGAATTCCATCCACGTGGGAGCTGAGGTGAGGTTGGGAACGCCGGGAATGCCGCAGGCTTTAGATTGATCCCAAAACAAGTGGATTTAGCCCCAAAATGGGTGGATTTAGCCCCAAAACAAGTGGATTTAGCCCCAAAATGGGTGGATTTAGCCCCAAAATAGGTGATTTTTCTCCCAAAATGGGTGTTTTTGGCCCCAAAATGGCACATTTGGGAGCCGGGAATGGTTGGGAATGCCGGGGGGGGCGGGGATGGGATGAGGCCATGGAGCTGCCCCAATTCACCTGGCTCTGAATTACATTCCAGCTCTTCAATCCCGAGCTCTGGAAGTGGCCGTTGGGATGCGGATGCTCGAGGTACGGAGCCTGTTTGGGGGGGGTTTAAGGGATTTCTCAGCATTCCAAAGGGAAAAGCGGGATCGAATCCCTTCAGAAATGGACTAAATGGATAATAAAGGAGTTGGGAGCAATTCCCAAGCTCGGGTTAAACATTGAACCGTGTCGATAGATCCCAGGATCCATCCGGACAACGGGATGTTGGGATCCAGCCAGGACCTGACTCTTCCCTTGGTCCCCACAGCTCTTCCTCCTCCTCTTCCTCCTCCAAGATGCTGGAATGTCTCCAATGGGAGCGATGGGAATTCCACAGCCCCGGGGTGAGTCTTGGTCATGGTGGGTTCATTCCATGGGGATGGTCCTTTGGGATGAACCTGCTCCAATGTGGGTCCATTCCATTGGGTCCATCCTTTGGGATGAACGTGCTCCAATACGGGTCATTCCATTGGGTCCATCCTTTGGGATGACCCTGCTCCAATGTGGGTCATTCCATGGGCTCCATCCTTTGGGATGACCCTGCTCCAATGTGGGTCCATTCCATTGGCTCCATCCTTCGGGATGAACCTGCTCCAATGTGGGTCCTTCCATTGGCTCCATCCTTTGGGATGAACCTGCTCCAATGTGGGTCCATTCCATGGGCTCCATCCTTCGGGATGACCCTGCTCCAATGTGGGTCCTTCCATGGGCTCCATCCTTGGGGATGAACCTGCTCCAATGTGGGTCCTTCCATTGGCTCCATCCTTTGGGATGATCCATGGACTCCACGTGGGGCTCACCCCCCACCAAACCCATACTCTGAAGGGCCCCATGCTCAGCTCTGCCCCCCAACAAGACCTTCTTGAGATCTTGGTCCCTCCCAGCCCCATCGGGGTGTCTGTGGGACCCTTCTCCAGCCCCACTGATCCTTTGTGGGCCATCCCCACCTCCCTTCATCTCAACCCCCTTTCTCCCCCCATAGGCAGCAGCCGGAGCCCACGGTGGGTGCCACGCACCGAGGACCCCCCTTCGCCCCTCAAGTGGGTGCAGTTCAGAGGCCAAGTGCCCAACGACACCGTGTCCAACTGGAACGACTACGCCAAGAGGCTGGAATTCGTCTGCTCGGCGGCGAGCTGCGACACGGGCGCCCACGTCCCCGCGCGGGGACCCTTCTGCTTCTACCCCTTCGCCGAGCGGGAGCATCGCAGCGAGGACTTCAAGCTCCTGGTCAACACCGGTGGCTTCGAGGCGCTGCGCTGGGTGGACGCGTCCTTCGGCGCCGTGCCCGAGGGCGCCGTGGAGAGTTGTCCCTACGACGACATCTTCGTGGCCAGGACCAGCTACGGCTTGGGCAAGGTGGTGAAGGAGGAACGAGCCGCCTTCGTGGTGGTGGATGGGGAGGAGGTTTGGTTCAAGTGGTACCAGGTTCTCGTGGCCCACAAGGGTCCATCCAACGTCACCATCGGTGATGTCCTCTACAACGTGAGCGAGGCCGTGGTGAGCACCGAGGACGTCACCCTGACCCAAAGCACGGTGAGGAACCAGGGCTGCGGCGCCCAGCCCAGCGCCATCCCCATGGAGGAGGCCACCGAGGTGGAGCACGACTGGGAGCTCACCCCCAAACTCTTCTCCAGCATCCAAGGGGTGCTCGAAGCCGCCCCATTGCTCTTCAACGGGACGAGCTGGGACGTGGCCAATGTCAGCACCATGCCCTGGGCAGGAGGAGCCAGCACCAGTGAGTACGTGCTCCACAAGCACGTGCTGGAGCAGGAGGTGGCACCCGGCACCGCGTGCGCCGTGGCGCTGGTTGGGCGCCGCGTGGACGCCCGTGTCCCCTTCACCGCCCGGGTGACGCGGGTCTATGGGGATGGGTTCCGGCACCGCGTGGCCGCGGCCGGGTGGGCTCGGACCCGCTCGGTGCTGGGTGTCAGCCCCAGCTTCGGGCCCTGTTGGCCCATTGACGTGGAGCCGCCGTGCCGGGTGTGAGCCCCCAACCCCATTGGGAAGCCCCCATTCCCAGCTTGGGAAGCCTTTGGGGGTGATGGAGGCCGATTGTCACCGTTGAGCCGCGGCGCTGAGGGCTCCGTCTCCGAATTTGCCCCCAACCGAGGTGTCAACAAGCCAAAATGCAGCAAAACGTGGGGGTTTCGTGTCTTTTGTCGCTTGTTTTCAGGGTGGAACCTTCACCCCCCACCAGGTGGAGACGTCGACAATGAAGAACCCCCCAAAAACGTGGGGTTTTTCAGGCTTTTTTGCTCCAAACCCCTCCTTCTCGGCCCAAAATGGGGCAGCACCAGCTCAGGAGGCAGAAAAAGGCATCTTGGGCAGCCCAAATTTGGCCGTTTTCCACCCAAAATGCCCTGGAGAGCCTCTCTCATATGTGACCCAACTCCATGTCCATACATGACCCAACTCCATGTCCATACGTGGGGGGGGGCACAAACTGGGGTGAAGTGGTTGTGGGGGGAAAGGGAACATCAACCATCTGCTTGTGTCCATCCCACTGTGTCCCGTCTCCTCTGGGACACGGTCCTGGAGCCACCAGGACCAGGGAGACATCAACCATCAGCCCCTCATCCCACCACCCGTCTTGTGTCTCCTCTGGGACCAAGGACCCACATCATGGAACCACCAGGCTCATGGAGAACATCAACCATCATCCCACCATCCATGTTCCAGCTCCTCCAGGCAGCGCACGTGACACCATCCACCAAAGAAACCAGCACCCCCAACCTCCCCTGCCCCATGGGTGCCCCCCATCCCCACATCCCCATCCCCACATCCCATAGAATCATAGAATCCCAGACTGGTTTGGCTTGGAAAGGACCTTAAGCTCATCCAGTTCCGACCCCCTGCCATGGGCAGGGACACCTTCCACTAGACCATGTCACCCAAGACTCCGTCCAACGTGGCCATCCCCACATCCCATCCCCATGTCCTCATGTCCCATCCCCACATCTCCATCCCCACGTCCCCACCCTCACGTCCCCATCATCACATCCCCATTCCCATGTCCTCATCCCCACATCCTCATCCCCACGTCCTCACATTCCATCCCCATATCCCCATCCCCACATCCCATCCCCACGTCCCCATGTCTCCATCCTCATCATCGCATACCCATCCCCACATCCCCATATCCCCATCCCTACATCCCCATCCCTACATTCTCATCTCCACATCCCCATCCCCACATCCCCATATCTACATCCCCATCCCCACATCCCCATCCCCACATCCCCACATCCCCATCCCCACATCCCCATATCCCCATCCCTACATCCCCATCCCTACATCCCCATCCTCACATCCCCATCCCCACATCCCCACATCCCCATATCCCCACATCCCCATATCCCCATCCCTACATCCCCATCCCTACATCCCCATCCTCACATCCCCATCCCCACATCCCCATCCCCACATCCCCATCCCCATCATCTCATCCCCATATCCCCATCCCCACATCCCCATCCCCACATCCCCATCCCCATCCCCACATCCCCATCCCCACATCCCCATCCCTATCCCCATCCCTATCCCCATCCCCACATCCCCATCCCTACATCCCCATCCCCATCATCTCATCCCCATATCCCCATCCCCATCCCCACATCCCCATCCCCACATCCCCATCCCCATCCCCACATCCCCATCCCCACATCCCCATCCCCACATCCCCATCCCTATCCCCATCCCTATCCCCATCCCCACATCCCCATCCCCACATCCCCATCCCCATCATCTCATCCCCATATCCCCATCCCCATCCCCACATCCCCATCCCCATCATCCCATCCCCATATCCCCATCCCCATCCCCATATCTCCATCCCCATATCTCCATCCCCACATCCCCATCCCCACATCCCCATCCCTATCCCCATCCCCACATCCCCATCCCCATATCCCCATCCCCATCCCCATCCCCATCCCCACCTCCCCATCCCCACCTCCCCATCCCCACATCCATCACTGCTCCTCCCTGGCATGGATCCGCATGTGCCGCGCTAGGGACGACTTATTGCTGAAGCCCTTCCCGCACCGGGGGCACCCGAAGGGCCTCTCGCCCGTGTGGGACCTCTCGTGCACCCTCCGGTCCGCCGAATACTTGAAGCTCTTGGCGCAGGCGCCGCAGGGGTAGGGCCGGGCTTGGCCGTGGCTGCGCTGGTGCATGCTCAGGTTGGAGTGTTGGCTGAAGCGCTTCCCGCACGAGCCGCAGGGATACGGGCGCTCGCCCGTGTGCGCCCGCCGGTGCTTGTGCAGGTCCGAGGGGTTGGTGAAGCTCTTGGCGCAGGAGCCGCAGGGATACGGCCGCTCGCCCGTGTGCAGCCGCTGGTGCGTGGTGAGCGTGGAGAGGTGGCCGAAGCTCTTGCCGCAAGCCCCACACGCGTAGGGCTTGAGCCCCGAGTGCGTCCGCTCGTGGGTCTTCAGGTGGGTCAAGCGCACGAAGGTCTTGCCGCATTCGGGGCAAGGGAAGGGACGGGCTTTGAGCTGCGCTGGAGGCTTCGCGCAAGGGTTCTCCGTGCTCTTGGTGGGCCCTGGATCCAGCTCCGTTGGTGGCTCTGTGCTCCTCATGGCCTCGGGATCCAGCCCTGCCACTGGGGGCTTCACCCAAGGGTTCTCCTTGGTCCTCATGGACGCTGGATCCAGATCCATTGGTGGCTCCGTGCTCCTCATGGCCTCGGGATCCATCTCTGCCGCTGGGGGCTTCATACAAGGGTTCTCCTTGGTCCTCATGGCCACTGGATCCAGATCCATTGGTGGCTCCGTGCTCCTCATGGCCTCGGGATGCATCCCTGCCACTGGGGGCTTCATACAAGGGTTCTCCGTGCTCCTCATGGCCTTGGGATCCAGCCCTGCCACTGGAGGCTTCACCCAAGGGTTCTCCTTGGTCCTCATGGACGCTGGATCCAGATCCATTGGTGGCTTCACCCAAGGGTTCTCCTTGGTCCTCATGGCCACTGGATCCAGATCCATTGGTGGCTCCGTGCTCCTCATGGCCTCGGGATGCATCCCTGCCGCTGGGGGCTTCATACAAGGGTTCTCCGTGCTCCTCATGGCCTTGGGATCCATCCCTGCCACTGGGGGCTTCACCCAAGGGTTCTCTTCAGTCCTCATGGACGCTGGATCCAGCTCCAGTGATGGCTTCACACAAGGGTTGTCTGTGCTCCTCATGGCCACTGGATCCAGATCCATTGGTGGCTTCACCCAAGGGTTCTCCTTGGTCCTCATGGCCGCTGGATCCAGATCCATTGGTGGCTTCACCCAAGGGTTCTCCTTGGTCCTCATGGCCGCTGGATCCAGATCCATTGGTGGCTTCACCCAAGGGTTCTCCTTGGTCCTCATGGCCGCTGGATCCAGATCCATTGGTGGCTTCACCCAAGGGTTCTCCTTGGTCCTCATGGCCACTGGATCCATCTCTGCCACTGGGGGCTTCACACAAGGGGTCTCCATGCTCCTCATGGCCACTGGATCCAGCTCCGTTGGTGGCTTCACACAAGGGTTCTCCTTGGTCTTCTCGGCCTCTGGCTCCAGCTCTGCCGCTGGTCCGGGTGGATCTCGGGTGCGGGGCTGTGGGAAGGTGGTGGGAGCCCGTTGGAGCCGTCGCCGGTGGGTTCGTCGCTGGTTGGAGGTCCCGGCCCTGGGGACACCTTGGAGGGCGCTGGATGGATGTGGAGGGTTTTGATGTTCCAAAGTGGATCCTTCTGGGTCTCTTCTCACCATGGTGGGACCTGCTGGGGGGGGGGGGGGGAAGGAGAAGATGCTTCATGATGAGGCTCAATGGAGGACACCGACCTTCTCCTCCGACCCAAGCACCCCGAGATGATGCAGCTCCCACCATTGAGTGAACCCCCAGATCCCATCATGGATGAACATCAGTGCTGGGAGAGGGATGAACCCCCAAATCCCATCATGGATGATGAGCCCAAGGAGACCTTTCATCTTGCACCAAACCCATGGCAGGAGTCTCCATCTGGAGCCTTCTGGATCATCATTCTATGATTCCATGATGGATCCATGATGGATCCATGACTCTTGGGGTCACCTCTTTCCCCACCCCAGCTCCAACACCTCAGTTTCGACCCTTTCACCCCCTTTGCTTCACCAAGACCAATAAAACCACCCCAAAAAAGACCATTGACACCACGGGACCATCCACGGGGAGGGGGTGAAGGTCCTTCTTTGAGCCCATTACCTGTGTCCTGATGTTCCTCCTTGGGGACAACCTTGACCTTGCCCAAAGCCACCTCCTGCAGCCAATTGTCCCCATGGGGGACACGGGGTGACTCGGACGTGGCGCTTGGGGGGTCCTCAACAGCTTCAGGGTCCTCCATGTCCCCTGGGGCCACCTCCTCCACCTTCACCCTCACTGTCACCTGCAGGACACAAGGACAAAGGGGCACCTAAAGGCTATTGGGGGAGATTTGGGTGCTGGGACCCCCAGGCTCTATGCAGGGATTTGGGTGCTGGGACCCCCCAGGCTCAATGGTGGGATTTGGGTGCTGAGACCCCCGGGCTCTATGGGGGGGATTTGGGTGCTGGGGACTCCCCAGACTCAATGGTGGGATCTGGGTGCTGGGGACCCCCAGGAGCTATGGGTGGATTTGAGTGCTGGGACCCCCCAGGCTCTATGGGGGTGGATTTGGGTGCTGGGACCCCCCAGGCTCTATGGGGGTGATTTGGGTGCTGGAAACCCCATGCTCTATGGGGGGGGGATTTGGGTGCTGGGGACCCCCCCAGCTCTATGGGGGTGATTTGGGTGCTGGAAAACCCATGCTCTATGGGGAAGATTTGGGTGCTGGGGACCCCCCCAGCCTCTATGGGTGGATTTGGGTGCCCCACTCCCATCCCTCCTCCCTTTCCAGGCTCCGATTTGGGGTGTCCCATGGGTGTTATTCCCAGTTTGGGGCTGCAGGAGGGTGGGATCCCCTTTGCCCCCCCCCTCCCCCCCCTTCCCCACATCCATCCTCTGCTCCCACCTTCTGCTCCCACATCCCACCCTCGGGATGTCCTTGTCCCAGCTGGAAGCTCTCGGCCAGCGCCACAGCCTGGGCGCAGGATTCCGGGTGCCGGACCCAGACCCAGCTCTGGATGTCCTCGGGAAGGATGCTCAGGAACTGCTCCAGCACCAGCAGCTCCATGATCTGCTCCTTGCTCCGCACCTCGGGTCTCAACCAGCCCCGGGACAGCTCCCGCAGCCGCTGCCAAACATCCCGCGGTCCCGCCGCTTCCCGGTACTGGAACTGCCGGAACCGGAGCCGCAGCAGCTCCGTGCCCGCGCCGCCCCCCCCGCCATGGCCCCGGCGGGGATAACGGGGGCCTGGGGCCGCCGTGGGGTCCGGATGGGGGCGATGGGGGGGGGACACGCGTGCTCGGGGGGTGCAGCATGGCGGGATCCGGAGCTGTTGTTCCTGGACACCCCCCCCCACCTCCTTTCCCAGATCCAGCGTTCCTATAGGAAGGGATTTGGGAATGGGGGGGGGGGATGGATTTGGAATGACACCCCCCACACCCAAAGGACTATTCAATGTGTCCCCCCCAATCCTTAATCCCCCACCCCAAGACACTTCAATCTGCCCCCCCCCCAGCCTTAACCCCCCTCCCGGACCCCAAAATGTGTCCCCCCAACACTAAATCTTCCTCTAAGACCCTTCAATGTGCCCCCCCCAAGCCTTAACCCCCCCCTCCGAACTATTCAATGTGTCCCCCCATCCCATTAACCCCCATTACCCCCCATTGCCCTCCTCAGCCTTAACCCCCCCAGGACTATTCAATGTGCCCCCCTGCTTTAACACCCACCCCCCCCCCCCGGACTATTCAACGTGCCCCCCCCATCCCATTTACCCCCATTGCCCCCCATTGCCCTCCTCAGCCTTAACCCCCCCAAGACTATTCAATGTGCCCCCCCGCTTTAACACACACACCCCCCCGGACTATTCAATGTGTCCCCCCCATCCCATTAACCCCCATTGCCCCCCATTGCCCTCCTCAGCCTTAACCCCCCCAGGACTATTCAATGTGCCCCCCCGCTTTAACATCCCCCCCCCCCGGACTATTCAATGTGCCCCCCCCCATCCCATTGCCCCCCATTGCCCCCCATTGCCCCCCGTACCTGCGCTCCCCCCAGTCCGCCGTTGCCGATCGCACACAAAGGGCCGCAGCGGCCCCGGCCCCGCCGCCCCCCCCCCCCGGCTCTTGGTGTCGTCCCCCCCCTTCATCCCCCTCCTCTTCCTCCCCGCCCCCCCCCCCCCCCCAAAGTGGCGTCGCCGGGAGCGGGTTAACCCCGCGCGGGCCGGGGCGGGGAACGGGGTCGATGGGGGGGTCCCCAAGATGTGCCCCCCCCATTGTACCCCTTTATTGTACCCCCTTATTGCACCCCCTTATTGTATCCCCCCCATTGCACCCCCTTATTGTGCCCCCCCGTTGTACCACACATTGAATCCCACAATGCACTCCCCATTGCACCCCCAAGCTGTGTCCCCCATTGTACCCCCTTATTGTACCCCCCATTGCAGCCCCCCATTGCACCCCGCAATTGCACCCCCATTGCATCCCCAATCTGTGTACCCTCCCACATTGCGCACCCCCATATGGGGCACCCCATCCCTGTGCACCCCCAATCTGTGTACCCCCACCCCATGCACCCCATTGCGCCCCCAAAACTGTGCGCCCTATCTCTGTGCACCCCAATCCCTGTGCTCATTGCACCCCTATTGTGCACCCCCAAACTGCCACCCCCCCGCGCTGTGCACCCCCTTTCTGTTCACGCCATTGCACCCCCATCCTGTGCACCCCATTGTAACCCCAGTCTGTGCACCCCAAACTGTGCCTCCCCTCCCTGTGCACCTCATTGTACTCCCATATTGTGAACCCCACCGTTGTTCACTCCCCACTGCACCCCAAAACTGTGCGCCCCCAAACCGTGCACCCCTTTGCACCCCCAAACCGTGCACCCCATTGCACCCCCAGACTGCGCACCCCCACCTTGTGCACCCCATCCCTGTGCACCCCCAAACTGTCAACCCCTCCCGTTCACCCCCTTCTTTGCACCACCCGATTGCACCCCCTTTTCCATTGCACCCCTTTTCCCTCGCACCCCCTTCGCCTTCCCCCTGCCCGTGGCCCCTTTCGGCCGCCGTACTATTGGGGGGTGCGAGGCGGGAGAACCCCGCCCCTCGCTCCCATTGGCTGAGACACTCCCCTGCGGCAGAGGGGCGGGAGTGACAGCGCAGATGGCCAATGGCAGGCAGGCAGAGGTTATATAGGGGTAGAGCACTTCCGGTGCGGGGTAGTCGGCGGGCAGCCTGTGCCGGTGCTCGGTGGCTGCCGTAGGGAAGCGCTTTGTGCCGGTGCCCAGCGTAAACCCACCGCTGCGAGCACCATCCCCTGCCCAAAGCCCTCTGCAGGCGTCCATGGCCCCTCCACCGCTCCATGGCCGGATCTCCTGTGTCCCTCCCAGCCCTCAGCATCCCTGCTGGGATACCCGCACAGAGCTGGAGCAGGGATGCGTGCGGAAGGGCTACTGCAGAGGAAGGCAAGGAGCGGGAGGCTCTGGGATGGCACCGGCCGTGCAGGGAAGGAGCCTGGAGCTGGGCTCCGGGAGCTCTGTTCCTCAGCCGGGAAGGGGCTGCAAAGGGAACTGACCCTGGGCACGGCTTTAGGAAGGAGAAGAGAGAAAAGCCGACGCTGCAAAGCTGCATCTCCATGGGGATGTGTCCTGCATCTCCATGGGGATGTGTCCTGCTCGTCAGCAGGACCAAGGCAGGCAGGGCTCAGCACGGGGTGTCCCGGTCGCCTAAGGCAGAACTGTTCGTTCTGATGCGTGATTCATCTCAAAGGGCCTGAAATCAGGCGTGTTCCAGCTGAGCAAGGGGGGTTCCTGCAGCACAAATGGAGCTCTGGGTGTTAGTGATGGAGCTGGAATGTGGGATGGAGCTCTGGGTGTTAGCGATGGAGCTGGAATGTGGGATGGAGCTCCAGGTGTTAGTGATGGAGCTGGAATGTGGGATGGAGCTCCGGGTGTTAGTGATGGAGCTGGAATGTGGGATGGAGCTCCAGGTGTTAGTGATGGAGCTGGAATGGGGGATGAGCTCTGGGTGTTAGTGATGGAGCTCAAATGAGATGGAGCTCTGGGTGTTAATGGGGGAGCTGGAATGTGGGATGGAGCTCTGGGTGTTAGTGATGGAGCTGGAATGGGGGATGGAGCTCAAATGAGATGGAGCTCTAGGTGTTAATGGTGGAGCTCAAATGAGATGGAGCTCTGGATGTTAGTGATGGAGCTGGAATGTGAGATGGAGCTCTGGGTGTTAGTGATGGAGCTCAAATGAGATGGAGCTCTGGGTGTTAGTGATGGAGCTGGAATGTGGGATGGAGTTCTAGGGGTTAGTGATGGAGCTCAAATGAGATGGAGCTCTGGGTGTTAGTGGTGGAGCTCAAATCAAGGAGCACCTCCAAGAAGACATCGTATGGACAGAGAAATGTAGTGAGAACATTGAGCCCCAAACTGGTCCCTGAGTCTTAGAGATGTTGTTTGTTACCCAATGAGGTTGTGGAGGTTCCATCCTTGGAGATACTCACAAGCCACCTTCTGGACGTGGGGATTGACATCTGGAGCATCAGGAGCAGGAGGTTGGTCCAGGGAGGTTGCGTGGCTCAGCTTTAGGCTTTGACATGATCTTTATCAAGGTAATTCAAATGGCAGCAACATGTTCCCCCTGATCCAGGCAAGAAAGAAGCCTTTGGAACTCCAAACTGGAATCATTCCATTGTGAATGGCAAACACCTCCATGATGCTCAATTCTCCTTCAGCCAGACTTGATTTCCTTCCCCGAACAGCACGATCTAAAGTGTCCACTTTAAATTCACCATGGATTAGGGAAGTGGAAAACCTTTGGTTTATGTTATCTGGACAAATCCATACTTTCCTTTTCCCTAGCTACCGAGGGAATAGCCATTTCCTCACTGAGTATTGAGAACTGAACTTGCACCACGAGCAGTTTTTTGCCCTTGGGGACAAGATTCCAGCCAATACCTGCAGATACCAACAACCTGTAGCAGGAGTTATCCAAAGGCTTGACTTGCCTGTCAAAAATCAATCTCTTACCCTTATCTATCACTTTCCATCAGGCAGGAAAAGGCATTTCTTATCATTGCAGAATTGCTCCTCCTACTTCAGTGATAACTTGGTTCCTTCCTGTATATTTCGCCATCTCGAGCCAACACCCTCCGTCCAACAGGTAAGAACACAAGAGCTTTTTAACGCTGGAAAGGACACACAATGAAAAACAGCAGAAGAATATATCCTGGATGTCTTTTGGGGCGGGTTTTATTCTATTTACTGCTTCACAAGTGATTCCTGAATGAGAAGGAATGAAGCGGAGGATATCTTCGCATTAGTAAGGAAGAAGTTGAGGGTTGGAAGTAGATGATCTTAAGGTCCTTTCCAACCCAAACCGTTCTATTGTTTGATAAGTATTTTAATAACTAAATATATTGTAAGATTTGAAGAGCTAAACCTATAAGTATTTCTGTTAGTTGATAAGTTGAATGGTTGAGACCTACATGCTGATAAATGTCCTTCAGACAGACTGTTATGAGAAGATGGTGTAAACCCGGTTGGTTGGGGCTTGGAACGTGATTAATGGTGCATTTTGATGTGTCCTTGAGCTTTTGTGCCAGGCAGCTCAGGGTGGCTCTGGGGGTCAGTGAAGCAAAGGGAAGGGGCTTCCCTGGGGGTGTCTTCTTGTGCTCCAACCTGCTTTGGGGTGATTCATGTGATATCTGGTGTTTTCCTGCACTGTGCTTGCTTGTGCCCTTCTTATACACTGTATATATGCTCTTATTTATGCTCTTATTTATACTTATTTAAACTCTTATTTATACTCTCATGTATAGAATCATACAATCATAGAACAGTTAGGGTTGGAAAGGACCTTAAGATCATCTAGTCGTATTTATACTGACTTGAAGTCTTATTTATACTCACATTGATACTTATTTATACCCTTATTTAGACTTACACTCTTATTTATATGTATTTATACTTACATTGATACTTATTTATACCCTTATTTAGACTTATACTCTTATTTATATGTATTTATACTTACACGTATTCATACTCCTATTTATACTTATTTAAACTCTTATTTATACTTACTTATACTTTATTTATACTCATATTTAGACTTGTTTAAACTCTTATTTATTCTTACTTATACTTTATTTATACTCATATTTAGACTTGTTTAAACTCTTATTTATTCTTAATTATACTTTATACTCATATTTAGACTTGTTTAAACTCATATTTATACTCACATTAATACTTACTTATACCATTATTTATACTTTTATTTATACTTATACTCTCACTTATACATATTTATACTCATATTTCTACTAATTTATACTCTCATTTCTACTCATTTCAACTCCTATTTATACTTATTTCTGCTCTTATCTAGAGTAAATGCTAGACCCTTGCAAGCCCTGGTGTACTCGTGGCACCACCAACAGTTCCTCCAGTTTTATTGCCCTGCCAACCAACTCTTCCTGCCCCTTGAGCGGTTCAGCAACGGCTCCTGCTAAGAGAGGCCAAGAGGACTCTTGTTGGGAGTAAAGGTGATTGCAGGTGCAAGATAACACAGCTCTGGAGATAGGGAATGGGGTGTGCTGGGGCCAGGCTGGGTGAGGAACGGGCTAAATCCATCAGAAAGTGTGTAAAGTCAAAACTGGCTGGGCATACTTGTGCACAAGAACCACATGTGTGCATGAGAAGCACCCATGTGTGCATGAGAAGCACCCATGTATGCATGAGAAGCACCCATGTGTGCATGAGAAGCACCCATTTATGCTTTTATGCCTGCCATCCAAATCAGTTTGAAGTTCTGTGCCCAAGAATAGGGAATGGGAATGGAGAAAGGAACCTACCAACGTGACGCAGTGGGATCTGAACGCAGCGGGCAGAGCCAGGCGCTGCCTCTGTGTTTAGCAGGATTCCTTCCTTCCTGGTCATTCCTCTCAGGAATTCTTCCTCATTTTCACAGCACATCGTCCGTTTCCTGCGGGGATAGAAGCGATCTGACGTGACCCCTATGCCGGGCTTATGGAATAACTGCTCAGAAGGGAAGCTTGCCTTAGTCCTGGCCTTTGCAATTCCAACATGCTTTTTAATTGGGAAGTGGTTTACAGGTAAGAAATTCCCTCCTGTATCCAGTTATCCTAAGATACCACACCTGCACTTCATAGTCCCTAAAGGAACTAATGCCCCCGAGATCATCTGTGGTGTCTGACACCTCTAAGCCCAAGTTTGGGATAGGATCAGCCATCCTGATGGTGTGAGACACATAAATCACAGCCTTCAATGCCCATGAGGATGCAACACGGCCAATGTATAGAAAACCAGGAAGCCTGGTGAATGTAAAGCATGCCTGAGCCTGGAGGAGGTGGTTGCAATGACTCAAGGCCCTGTCCTCACCTTCAGACTCTAACCTACACTTTGTCCTTCTGGTTTGGATTCAGCTAACACATATGGAAAGATGACACTTGGGACGGGGGGAAAGCAACGCATTTGCTCCCATCTCCTCCTTGCAGGTGAAGCTCCTGTCACCATCAGCATTGAACCATCAGTGGTCCTCGTTGGAGATCAAGTGACCCTGTCCTGCCAGCTCATGGGCAGCTTCCCCACTAACACCAACGTGCTTTGGTACAAGAGGGAAACGGGGAGGGATGCTCCACTGTGCTCCTCCTCCAGCCTGGGAGGGACGGTGCAGCAGTGCCAGGGTGAAGGATGGTGCAGGGCTGTGGGACACTGGCAGAGAAGAGCTTTCCTCCTGGTTATCCCTCAAGTGCAAGTAGCTGATGAGGGGATGTACGTCTGTGCAGTGAACAGCAGCGGGGTCACACAGGAGGGAGCTGCTCGCCTTCATGTCACAGGTAAGGAAGGGGCTTGTCACAGTGGAACGTGACCTGATGTGCTCACACTAAGTTCACTTCCCATCGTGTGGCTCTGCCTGTTCCTTGCTGGGCTTGAGCTGCGTGGTTTAACCCCAGTAGGCAGCTGAGCATCACACAGCCCCTTGTCCGCTCCCTGCCCCTGCGGATGGAGCAGTCAGAAGGGTGCAGGTATGAAAACTCACGGCTGGAGATGAAGACAGTTGAATGGGTGAAGCATAAATCCATGCACACAATCAGCAGAATGAATTCGTTCACCTCTTCCCATCATTGGGAAGGTGTCCAGCATCTCCATCAGGGCTCCATCACATTGATGGTGACGTGGAGAAACAGGGAAATATCCACAGACACAGGATTTGCCTCAGTTCTGAATGTCTAAAAGCTGGGCACTGAGGGGGACAGGGCACGTGGGAAATAGCCCACAGGGAACTGCATTAATATGCTGGATATCCCTATATAGGTGCTGAATATCCCTGTATAAAGCCCTATATAGGTGCTGAATATCCCTATATAAATCCCTACAGAGATGCTGAATATCCCTGTATAAAGCCATATAGCTGCTGAATATCCCTTTATAAATCCCTACAGAGGTGCTGAATATCCCTGTATAAAGCCATATAGGTGCTGAGTATCCCTTTATAAATCCCTACAGAGGTGCTGAATATCCCTGTATAAAGCCATATAGGTGCTGAGTATCCCTTTATAAATCCCTACAGAGGTGCTGAATATCCCTGTATAAAGCCATATAGGTGCTGAATATCCCTTTATAAATCCCTACAGAGATGCTGAATATCCCTATATAAAGCCCTATATAGGTGCTGAATATCCCTGTATAAAACTCTATATAGGTGCTGAATATCCCTTTATAAAGCCATATATAGATGCAGAATATCCCTATATAAATCCCTACAGAGATGCTGAATATCCCTGTATAAAACCCTATATAGGTGCTGAATATCCCTTTATAAATCCCTACAGAGGTGCTGAATATCCCTGTATAAAGCCATATAGGTGCTGAGTATCCCTTTATAAATCCCTACAGAGGTGCTGAATATTCCTGTATAAAGCCATATAGGTGCTGAGTATCCCTTTATAAATCCCTACAGAGGTGCTGAATATTCCTGTATAAAGCCATATAGGTGCTGAATATCCCTTTATAAATCCCTACAGAGGTGCTGAATATTCATTTATAAAGCCCTATAGAGGTGCTGAATATCCCTTTTTTATGGCCCTGCATCATATGTGACATGGTTTAGTGGTGGACGTGTGGTTGGATTTGATGATCTCCAAGGTCTTTTCCAACCTGGTTGATTCCATGATTCCACCATTCTCTACCCTCTCAGTCACGCGGAGAGCGCTCATCTCTTTTGTTGTCATAGTTGTTCTGCAGTAACTCTTCCTCTGTTTCATACAGCAATGGGGTATAAACCAACTTTGGACCGGGATCAGCAAGAGGAGAGTTTGTGTCGCTACACGTGTAAGTCAAAACGATGGTACCCAAAGCCTGAAGTCATTTGGATGAACTACGGAGGAGACACACTTAATGTGGAAGCCAAGACCAATGTAACCTGGAGCGAGAGGGACCATTTCACGCTGCAGAGCATCATCACAGTGCCCTGCGATCGCGTAGATGTGGTGTGTGTGGTCAAACTCACCAAAGCCAACGTCCAGCGGTCAGGTAGGTCACATCTTTATACCTGCATCTGCTTTGTGGAGGGCCCCGAAAGCCAAACGTGTGCTGGGCATCCAAAGGACCATGAGCAGCAGGTCATGGAGGGGATTCTGCCCCCTGCGGTCCTGGTCCAGCTCTGGGGCGACAGCACAAGAGGGACGTGGAGCTGTTGGAGCGAGGCCAGAGGAGGCCCCGGAGCTGCTGCGAGGGCTGGAGCAGCTCTGCTCTGGAGCCAGGCTGAGAGAGCTGGGCTGGGGCAGCCTGGAGAAGAGAAGGCTCCTGAAGGGGAGACCTTAGAGCAGCTCCAGTGCTTAAAGGGGCTACAAGAAACATGGAGAGGGGCTTCTACAACAGGATGGGATGAGGAGAAACAGCTTCCAACTGGAAAAGGGAAGGGTTAGATGAGATATTGGGAAGAGGTTCTTCATCATGAGGGTGGTGGGACACTGGAATGGGTTGAACAGAGAAGCTGTGGCTGCCCCATCCCTGGAAGTGTTCAAGGCCAGGTTGGACACAGGGGCTTGGAGCAACCTGCTCTAGTGGAAGGTGTCCCTGCCCATGGCAGGGGGTTGGAGCTGGATGAGCTTTAAGGTCCTTTCCAACCCAACCCATTCCATGACCATGACCAGTGCAGGTGTTCTGTGAGAGCTCTGTCATGCCTGTGTTGTACCAGACGTTTTGATGTTAAATTGTCTCTGTTTCAGGTTCCATGAATGAAATCATTGTGCCTCAGTCAGACACTTGCACGTACAAGGGCAGAATAAGAGGTTCCTATGTAAAGCCCAAAGTGATGTGGGTTAATCCCCAAGGGGAAGATCTATCCTCACTGGCCCAGACAAGCATTCTACAGGAGGTAGACAATACTTTTGCAATAGAAAGCTCCATTGAGATGCCCTGTGGACAACCACCACCTTCTTTTGTGACCGTGGAGAGGGAACACCATCCACAGATTGCTCAGCAGTCAGGTACGCAGTGATTAAGACTTACTTAAGCTTCTCTTTGCATTGAGAAGCTGCATCATCCTCCACTCATGAGAAATCTGGGCCTAATCCTGTGCCATTTCATCCTATAAAGACTTAATACAGTTCTTTTCTGGCAGATCTTCACAGTGTCAGTGCTGATATCTGTACCAGCAAGGAAAGACTTTGGAGGCAGAGTAACAAAAGGGTTATTGTGCCTGCAAGTGGTGTTAAGCAGCAAGGCCAAGGCTGAGCTTTCCTCTGAAGTTGGAAAGCTTCAAAGTTCACTTGTCTTAAGCTGAAGTGGGTTTATGGTATCACTCAGAGCAACATAAACACTGTTCAAGGCCAGGTTGGATGGGGCTTGGAGCAACCTGGTCCCTGGAAGGTGTCCCTGCTCATGGCAGGGGCTTGGAGCTGGATGAGCTTAAGGTCCTTTCCAACCCAAACTATTCTATGATTCTATGATAGTGGCCTCTGGAATAAAAACCAATTGCAAAGACAAAACATCATCAAGAACTCCCCAAGGGTGGGAATAAAACGAGTCACACTTCCCATTTTACCTCAAATCACCTTTTATGTGCACAATTCTTGGCCACGAGGCAGTGAAGGTAAAACACTCAGTGTCTCATTTCAGCTTTCTTTAAGGCTTTCGGTGTCCCTCATCCCATTTCCAGGTGGATGATTTCACTGGAAGGGTTCTTCTGCTGACCATGTACAGCCTGTGTCCCCCCATGGCCTCTGTGTGTGTGTGTGTTGTGCTGCAAGAATATGGATGTCACCTTCTTTATTGCTTTCTCTCCATCTTTCAGGAAGTGGGACCTTGTCCTGGTTTATCATCTGCCTCCTTGTCCTCATTGTTTTATCAGGTAAGCTCTTTCCCATGCCTCACATCCCATTTACCTCTTCCTTGCAGTGAAGAATCAACCCCACAGCCAGTTGTGGGGTGGTTTTTGACTTCCTTTCTGGGGGGGGGGTCTCCCACTTGCTGCTGGGGAGTAACTATTTGGGGTGTCTTTGCCTTTCAGAACGCTCGTGGTGGCAGATTGGTGAGTGGATGTTTGGGGTTTGGTGGCCTTCCTTGCCATGGTGCAAGCTCATCAGTGGGGATGTGGCAGCTCCAGCGTGGTCCCATTCCTGGGGTCCTTTTCTGTTCTCCTCACCCAGTGTGCGTGCAGCAGGGATGGTGGGATGTTCTCATGTTGGGGGGGTTTAGTCTGAAGAAGAGAAGGCTCAGGGGGGACCTTATTGCTTTCTGCAACTGCCTGAAAGGAGGATGGAGCCAGGAGGGGGCTGGTCTCTGCTCCCAAGGAACAAGGGATGGGACAAGAGGAAACGGCCTCAAGCTGCACCAGGGGAGGTTTAGATGGAGCTGAGGAACAATTCCTTCCCCAAAGGGTGCTCAGGCATTGGAACAGGCTTTCCCAGGAGTCACTGTCCCTGCAAGTGTTCACACAGCGTGTAGCCGAGGCCCTCAGTGCCATGGGTTAGTGGTGGCCTTGGCAGTGCTGGGGTAAAGGTTGGACTTGATGATGATCTTAAAGGTCTTTTCCAACCTGGTTGATTCCATGATTCTATGGCCAGTGGTTGTGACCACGGTGGGTCTCAGCCTGGGGCAAGGGCTGGATGCTGTGCCCAGAGCCATGGGAGGTGTTGTCCTCATTGCTCTCGTTTGGGCATTCCTCATTGCTCTCCTTTCTCCTTACCCCTCGCTTGCAGAGCACTTCCAGTCGCAACACAGGGCAGCACGGGATGCAGCAACGGGTGAGTTCTTCACAGAGGTCCAACCTGCCTGGCTGAAGCCTTCCCATGATGAGCCATGACCGGCCAAGCTGGGATGGGAATGGTGCAGCACAGGCAGCCAGGAGGGAGCATGGGCTGTGGCTGGAACCTGCTCTAGTGGAAGATGTCCCTGCTCATTGGAGCTTTGAAGATCCCTTCCAACCCAAACTGTTCGATGGTTCTAAAGAGTGCCAGGAGGGCAGTACACTGGAGGGGAGATGTGCTGTGCCCCTCTCATCGCTGGTTCCTGGGTGAGGGCAAGACTTCCTTGCTTATCCCAATGGCAATGGTGCTACGAGACACGAGGGCTTTGCTGCTCCTGTCACCCCCATGGTCCACAGTGGATGAGGAAGAATTTCTTCCCCATGAGGGTGGTGGGACACTGGAAGAGGTTGAAGGGAGAAGCTGTGGCTGCCCCATCCCTGGCAGTGTTCAAGGCCAGGCTGGAGCAACCTGCTCTAGTTGAAGGTGTCCCTGCCCGTGGCAGGGGGTGGGAACTGGTTGAGCTTTAAGGTCCCTTCCAACCCAACCCATTCCATGATGCTGTGGTTTTCCCCTTGTGCCCTTGGAGTCGTGGTGCTGAGCGGGGTGCTCATTCTTCCCCTTCTTTCCTTACAGAAAGCCAGGAGCAGATCGGTGAGTGTCGCTGTCTCCAGCCACAGGGAAGGGCAGGAAGGGATGCTGAGACAGGGGACCTCATGCAGTGTCTGCTGCCATGTGCTTGGGGGGAGCCCTGGCTTGGGGTGGGGTTGGAGGAGAAGGAATCTGAATGAGTGCCGGGCCTTACTGCAGCCTTCCTTGGAGCCGGGTGCTCAGCAAGGGCTTAACCTTCACCTTCCATTCCTGCAGAGAACCAGAAGAAGGAGATTGGTGAGTGTGGCTGTGTCCCTGGGGCCCTGTGTGCTATGGATGGTGGGGTGCCAGGACAGTGGAGGACAGGTCACCCCACAAGATACCCAGAGGTGATGGATGTTGGGAATGCCGAAGGGCAGCTGGGTTGGAGGAATCTCTCCCTGCTTTCCCTCTGCTTTCTTCCATCAAATGCCCCACATCAAAGGACCTTTATGGCCCTTGCACCAAGTGAGATTTGGGGTGGATCCAATGGGCTGGTGGTGTCCAGGCTCATGCAGCCTTTGGAGCAGGAGGGAAAGAGATGTTGAGAGAGGACCATGGTGTGGGTGATGGGGTAGAGCCTTGGTCCGTGACCAGCCCTGGGTGCTGTAGGGACCTGATGTTTGTACTGGTGGCAACAACCCCAGGCAGAGCCATGTGGTGAGTAGCTCCAAGGAGCATGAGACATCCACCATGCAAAGGGGTTCTTCATCCCTCCCTGTGGTAGACAGTCCCAAGCTGGGCTGACTTGCATGGACCTTGTGGGTCTTGCCCTGACTTGATATCTTCTTCTCTTGTGACCACGGTGACTTGGCAGAAGAGCTGCGTGCAAGGAATGGTGAGTCCTTCTGCTTGCCCAATGCCTTCCCTGCTGGGATAGATGCCTTGGGGTGGGCAAAGGGGGACACTCCAAAGCCAGTTGGTCCCCAAGAGCCACGTTGAGGCCCCACTTGCAGCACTGTGTGCAGTGCTGGTGTCCTCAACATCAGAAGGACATTGGAACAAGCCCAGAGGAGGCCACGAGGATGAGCAGGGGCTGGAGCAGCTCCTGGATGGAGACAGGCTGAGAACATTGGGGCTGTTCAGCCTGGAGAAGAGAAGCTGCGTGGAGACCTCAGAGCAGCTTCCAGTGTCTGAAGGGGGCTACAAGGATGCTGGAGATGGGACCTTCATCAGGGACTGGAGTGACAGGACAAGGGGTGATGGGTTCAAACTGAAACAGGGGAAGTTCAGGTTGGATCTAAGGCAGAAGTTCTTCACCATGAGGTTGGTGGGACACTGGAATGGGTTGAACGGAGAAGCTGTGGCTGCCCCATCCCTGGCAGTGTTCAAGGCTGGGTTGGACACAGGGGCTTGGAGCATCCTGCTCTAGTGGAAGGTGGCAGGGGGTTGGAACTGGATGAGCTTTAAGGTCCTTTCCAACCCGTTCCATGATGCTGTGGTTCCTTGGGGTGCTCAGCTTGTTGCTGTGCTAAGCAAACTGGTCTCCCTTCCCTTTCTCTTATTGCAGAGGACCAGAAGAAGGAGATTGGTGAGTGTTGCTGTTTCCCTGGGGCCGTGTCTTCAAGCCTGCCCATGGTGGGAGCTCTCTAATGGATAGTTCACCACGACACAGGGTTGTCCTATTCCCAGGGTCTGTTCAACCTTCATTCGGAAGGGTTGGTGGGATGTTTTTGTGATGGGGGTACTCCTGTGTTCCTTTGAGCCATGGAGGTGCTAAGCAGGTTGTTCCCCTTCTCTTCTTGCAGAGAACCAGAAGAAGGAGATTGGTGAGTGCTGCTGTCCACGTGTGCCAGCTAATTGTGAGGTTTAGGGGTTGAACCTTAGGCTCAGACTGAGATTTCCCAGCTTAGAAGTGGACATTTTCTTCAGTCGATGGTTGGAATTTGCTTTTTCTTACCTTTTTTTCCCCCTCTTATTTGCTTCCAGAATTCAGGAAAGCTCGTGGCCATGCAGGTAAAGTAATACATTTACTTATGTGTGTAGCCTATGGCTTGAAAACTGAATCCCACAGGAGCAGTGCTGAGCATGGGCTGGATTGGGAGCCTACAATCCTGGTGATATGGAGAAATATCACTTGGCAGTGAAAGATTAGGATGTTAAGAGTGTCGTTTATATGTCTGAGTGCATCCTCCTTTGCTCCAAATTAGATGTTAAGAGGTTTTCAGGATGAAATCAGCACAATTCCCTTATTTTCTTGCCTATTTGATTAGAGGAGTGTTTCTATAAAGCCCCTGTTGGTTGCAGATGACATCCGGCTCAATGAGGACACAGCCCATCCAGCTCTGTCTGTTGCTGTGGACAAGAAGAGTTTTATACATAAAGCCCCGGCCCAGAAAGCGATTCCAGACATCAGGAGTTCTGATTCATTGTTCTGTGTGTTGGGCTCGGAAGGTTTCTCCTCTGGGAAGCATTACTGGGAGGTGGAGGTGGAAAAATCCGATGGCTGGGACCTGGGAGTAGCCAGAAAACCCGCTCTGAGGAAAGGAATAAGGGATCTGTCACCTAAAGATGGATTCTGGGCTGTGGGCTTAAGCTTTAAAGTCTATTGGGCCAGGACTGAGCCAACAATGGCAATAGTGGTCAAGAAACATCCCAGGAAAGTTGGAATTTACCTGGATTGTGAAGAGAACACGTTGACTGTTTTCAATGTCACCGACATGTCCGTGATGTTCACGTTCAGCGACTGCGCCTTGTCCGAAGGGGTTTATCCCTTCTTCAGCAACTCACACAAAGGATCGACCATGAGAATTTGCTCCGTTAAAGAGGAATAATCTCCCTTTCTTGGCCATTTTGTGATGAAACGAAGAATAGATCGTTTTCTTAGACATATTTGATGCTTCATTGCAACTTATGTGGCACATGTTCTTGATCACAGTCTGTATTACACATAGTAATGAAAATGGGAAATAAAGGGAAATGGGACGGAAAATGGGAAAGGAAGGTAAATGGGAAATAAAGGGAAGTGGGAAAGGAAGAAAAAGGAAGGGAAGAAAAAGGAAGGGAAGGGAAGAAAAAGGAAGGGAAAGGAAGGGAAGGGAAGAAAAAGGAAGGGAAGGGAAGAAAAAGGAAGGGAAGGGAAGAAAAAGGAAGGGAAGGGAAGAAAAAGGAAGGAAAGGGAAGCCTAACGTATTGCAAATCATGTAGAACATCCAAGTCTAACAGTGGCTTCGTGATAGATCTAAAGGTACACTTGGTGGTTTCCTCTCTTTCCCAAGCACTTCTCCATGCAGAAACACCCGCAAAGCAGAGCTCAGCCAAGAGAATTCCCAGAGCTTTCAGTATGTGTGTATATATATATTTTAGATTATTATGTATAATAATCTAAAGTAATCCCTTTTCCCAGGGTAATTACTGGGAAAAGGGATCACTGGTTTTGATTGGGTTGTAAAAAACACACAGTTTCACCATCCTGGTAGATACCTGAAGTTTGCCTTAAGTGCAGGAACAGGTTTAGAAGACCCGGAGGTAAAGCAGGGGTGTGGATTGTCGCCCATCCTGAGCTCATTCTAATAGGAGGAAGAACCAGGGTGAGGAAGAGAAGAGGCAGGGAGGAGGAGAAGTCAAACAGAGTAAATCCAATGCTCTTCTGGCAGATTACTCCATGCAAAGACAGCCTGATCCCACCAGAGGGAGTTGGGACCTTGGTGGAGCTGCATGAAGTTTGGTGGGAGCCAAAAGGCCAGCTCGGCTTCTTCCAATCCTTCTTGTTGTGGATTTGGAACCCAAAAAGAGCCTCCCTTTCCTTCTACAGCTCATAGGAAGCTTTTGGGTTATCTCTGGTATATTTTGCCATGGGATGTGCAGTTCCCTTTTTGCTTAGTGCCCATCGTTCTATGATCAAATGTGCTTTTGGAATGATGTTACCTGTCCCCAAAAAACCCCTTAGTACCAAAAATGATGACACCATGAAGTGTCTCGCCATTCATGTCTTTGGTTTTGATGCTACAAACCACAGACATGTATAAATACCCTGCCAAGGGAAGTTGGGAAAATGAGATGTACCTGGAGATCTGTCAGAGTACTTGGTGGTGAAGTGAAGGGCCAGAGCTTGAACACCTCCAGGTCTCTGATCCAATGGGATTTGCAGCTTGTGTCTGTAGCCACTCATTCCTGGGGTTCTGCCCTGGTACTCCCAGGCTGTGGTGGGCTATCTACAAGCAGGATTTTGGCTGGAAGAGCATGGATGTGCATCCCAGGAGGTTGGATGGAAGAAACTCTTTGGCTCCTTCTCAGGGCAAAGCTTCTGTGGGAAGGACTCTGTTCGTTTTCAGCCTAATCACGGATTCTCATCCATATAGAAAAGAGTCAGCCAGGACACAGGGATCTCCTGGGAATTCCGTCACCCCATCCACAACCTCACCCAGGACCAGGCTAGGTATGCATCTGCATATGAAATACCTTGCCTTTGGGTGATCACCCTACCTTCCATCTCCACTATCCTACAACTTAGCCTCTTGTGTGCCTGCTGGGCCCCCCTCCCATGGCTATTTTGGGATGTCAGTCCAGTTGTGTCAAGGAGAGAAGGGAGGTCACAAGTTGATGTAGAGAAAGAAGCAAAGACCTACTAATGGAGCCAGGGGAATAAGGAAGCACAGTGTTGATGTGATGGATGGTCTGGACAAAACCCAGCCAAATATTATCCCTCACTGTTTGTCCAGGGCCTTTCTTCAAGGCTGGCTAATTGCTCCATCCCAATGTGCCTTCCTGGTAGCATCCTCGTCAGAGATTGAGAACAGGCTGTTGTTTGCAGAAAGGTGTTTCTCAAGGTTTGGCCAGAGCTTTTCAGATCTCTCCTTCCCCTTTTCCAGCTTGCAGGTCGCCCTTATGAGTCCTTGCTGTCTCCATCTACACATAGATGTTATCCATGGCATAGCAGCTACGACATGGAGCATCCTATGAGATGGGAGTCTCACCATGCTGGTCAGGCTCAGAGGGTAAAACCAAGACCAATAACAAGTTGTGTGGGTACAACTGAGTTCTTGAATAGCTCTTTACTGCCAACTTTCTGCTTCATGCTTAGCTTTGGCCCCTATTTGCCATCATCTGAGCACATCCCCAAGAAGAGCCTGACTATAGAAGTGCCCCAGCTATTCCTTGAAGGCTTAAACCTCTCTGAGCAGAAGGGGAGAGGAGTTTTGCTGTCACTGCTGGGGTCCCATAGCCTCACCCCAAGTAAGGTGCTCATGGAAAGGATGTGGCACTGTTGGTTCTCCCCCAGATACACTCCCCGAATGAAGAACCCACCTTGTTACTGCACAGCTCTTCTGGACCTTATAAAGATTTGCTTTGCTTTCCTCCTTAGCTGGAAGCTTCCCAAGAGCTGTGATGGATGATGACAGGTCTGTTCTCCAGCAGAGGAAGCACCTCACCAGGCTGATGCTGGGAGAACAGGGAGGAATTCACGTGCCTTTCACCTTGGCAAAGAACACATTTACGTCTTCGAGCACTTGCAGTGACCCTCTCCACTGTGCTTTCAGGAACTCCAGGCAGCAGGATGATCCCTCAAGCACATCAAGAAGAGGAAAGGCCACATCATCCAAAAGGATGGTGAACTTCTGGGTAAGTGGGAGTATTTCTTTAAAGGGAAGGTGGGTGAAGTCGAGACATTTAAAGCAAACTCAGTAGCAGAAGTAGTGGGAAATGAGTTTCAAACAGAAGAACACTGGAAGAGGTGATAACGCTTCAGGAACTGGAGATATCAGCTGGAGAATTCTAAGTTATGGATTTGAAGTGGGAGCTAAATCCATTACTTGAAATGAATAACTTCTACCAGAGACCTTATTAACAGAGATGAGCATGTTTTGCAATACGTGGCTTCCTCAAGTGGAAAAGATCAAATATTAACACAAAACTATTTGCCTACAGAGCAATCGAGGGCATTAGCTTGGACGTAAGAAGATGACTGCACCTGAGCTCAGAGCCATGTCAGTCATCAAAACCGGGCTAAGAATGTCCCTCAACAAAGGTTTACAACTGAAGAAGTCATAACTATAGATACCAAACTTAAACAAGTCACTGAGTCGGGCCATTGTGAGCCCTTGGCAAAGGTGTCCAGTGGCTTTATCTCAGTCAGACTCATCAAACCCTGCCCATTAGCAAACAGCAGATAGCTCCAGCCGTCCTCACCTCCTGATGAGCAGTTCCTGCCCTTTTCATCACCCTGAAAAGTGAAGTTTAGAGGGAAAATCCTTCCCCACTTTGCCCCAGAGCTATAATGTTTGCAGTGACTGATGGCAAACAAGAATGTGCCTGCATTAGAACATGGTGTTTTGAGGTGGATGATCTAGTGCACTAATCAAACCCCTGCCCGTGCACGAAGCCAATGTAAACGTATTAATGTCTGTTTAAATCGGCTTTTGCAACTACTCTGTTGGACTTAACTCTTCGATGAACTATTTTGCAGGTCAAATCATGGCATCACAGAGTGGTTTGGGTTGGAAGGGACCTTAAGATCATGGAGCTCTAACCCCCTGCCATGGGCAGGGACACCTTCCACTAGAGCAGGTTGCTCCAAGCCCCTGTGTCCAACCTGGCCTTGAACACTGCCAGGGATGGGGCAGCCACAGCTTCTCCATTCAACCCATTCCAGTGTCCCACCAACCTCATAGTGAGGAAATTCTGCCTTATATCCAACCTGAACTTGCCCTGTTTCAGTTTGAACCCATCACCCCTTGTCCTATCACTCCAGTCCCTGATGAAGGTCCCATCTCCAGCATCCTTGTAGCCCCCTTCAGACCCTGGAAGCTGCTCTGAGGTCTCCACACAGCTTCTGTTCTCCAGGCTCAGCAGCCCCAATGTTCTCAGCCTGTCTCCATACAGGAGCTGCTCCAGCCCCTGCTCATCCTCGTGGCCTCCTCTGGACTTGCTCCAACATCTTCATGTCCTTCTGATGTTGAGGACACCAGAACTGCACCTACTGCTGCAAGTGGGGTCTCAGGAGAGCACAGTGAAGGGACAGGATCCCCTCTTTGGACCTGCTCATCAAGATATCACAACTGGGTGAACCATGCTGACAGAGCAAGTGTTTCCCACCTCCTGGCTGTGGACACTGAGCTTCTTGCTGAGCCATAGAGTCCCACTGGCATGGTCCCCATCAGCCTGTGGCCATGAAGCCCTGCACTGAATCAGTAGAAGCCACAAAGAGCTTGAATGTATTCAAACAAAAAGGACTTCAGCCAAAGGTCAGGGTGGCCTCAGGCTGAGCCAAGCGTGGCTGAAAAGGTGGGAATCAAAAGGCGCGAGCAGCAATCCAAGATGGAAAAGTTAAGGGAAAGCAAACACCTGGCCTGAAAGTTTGGGATTCCCAAGGAGGCAGGAGGGGCAGGTTTGGAGGTTGTGTGGCTAGTGGGATTTAGGCAGGAGAGATCTCAGGCAGCCTGGATAGCAGTCCCATATGGGAGCAAGGGAGCCCAGACCACCAGAACAAGCAGATGAGATCGTGGACCTGTTTCTTCCTCTCCTGTTAATGCAGGTACCTAGTGTTGTAGCATGGCTTTGCATGAACAAGTTGTGTTTCATGCTCTTGAGAAGGCTTTAGGAAAGAAAGAGCAATGCAACAGCCTCCCCTCCTCCAAATACAGCCAAGGCTGGATGCTTTCAAGAGCAGAGGGAGATGTAGGAGCAGGGCACTGCAGAGCTGCTCCACTATTTGGGCAAAGGCTTATTGTTTCCAGTATGTGGGGACAAAGAAGATATATGGAGTTATATTGAAGGTCAATGGGAATAGGATTGAAGGGTAAACAAGGAACTACAAAGCTAATTGAAGTTGAAGTAAATAGGCTCAGAACTCAAGCTAAAGGAACAATGGTTGCTTCAGAAAGGCCTATCTCGATGGAAAAGGTGGAATTCTAAGGCAAAGATCTGGGCATGAGGGCTCTGTGGCTCCCATCACGCATAGAAGGTGTTGCAGATATTGCATCCACCCCAGACAAAATGTGTTCATTGATGTTCTGATGTCTCATGGGGTCTCTCCTCTTGGCTTATGGCCTCTGCCCCTCTTGCAGCCTGCTCTGTTCCAGACCTGCTCTATTTTCTGTTTGATCCACCTCTTGACACTTTCCCTGTGTAAATATGACTCAAAATGTGCTTTCTTTTCCATCTAGGAGCCTTCCACACTCCCACAATGCAGAGAGAGGGACCTGACTATCTCCTGTGATCCAAAGGGTTTCTGCTTTCAGCCTTGGTCTGTGCTCAAAGGTAAGAGCTACCAAGATAGTCGAGGACTTAGAGCACATGGTCAATAAGGAGAAGCCAAAAGAGTTGGGTTTGTTTCTTCTGAAGAAGAGAAAGCAAAGGATGGTGAGATAACAGCTTAGGATCACTTGAAGGTCAGTAGTTAAGATGGTACAGCCAAAAGCTTCTTGATGGGGCAGGATAGCTAACAAGGCAATCAGACAGGTCCTGCACCTTGTATTGTTCCTCCTGCCTCCAAATGCTCATCTTGGGCATCTTCTAAAGTCAAGGCCAATCATACCATCAGAGATGCCCCAAAATCCATCCTTAATCTGTGTCCATGAAAACAATTGCTCCATGGCATTGAAAGCATCTTCAATGCATCTGAACTGATGGCTGTGATTAAAATATCAAGTCAGGTTTTAGGTATCTCCAAGGATGGAGACTCTACAGCCTCTGTGGGCAGCTTGTTCCTGTGTTTGACCACCTCACGGGAAAGTGTTTTCTTGTTTTCCATTGACTCCCCATTCCTAGACAGCGTTTAAGAGTCATTGGAACAGGCAGACACAGAGATCATTCAGGAATTCTTCCTGCGTGTTCACATCTAGTCCTGCCAGGAGAATGGCAGGTTCAGAAGTGCCAGAACCAGTTTGCTTTTGGCCACACCACCACCAGAGGAGACTTTCCCTTAATATGCTGGTGAACACAAGAGCATGGGAGGAGGGAAGGAGCACAGGGAGATGCAAGGAACAAGAGGGAGGAGAACCAGCACTGGAGGGTGAAGGGGGAGAGGCCAGTTAAAGGAGGAGTCAGGATAAGGAATATTTGTCATCTACCTCCACTCTTGGTCCTTACAGTCTTCTCTCCTGCCTCCTCAGCCAGCCACTGACTCTTTGGCTTTCCTAGAAGGACAATCTTCCTTCTCTACCCTGCCACCCAGGAGCTGGATTGTGTAAGGTCTCTGCTCCTACCATGGGACCACCAGGAAGCCTTCTTCTCCAACCCAGTGGGAGCTTGGGTTCCTTCACTGGAACCAGGATGGAAACTGTGCTCTTCCTCTTGGTTGGGCTTTGGGGTAAGTGTTCTCCTTTGCTGCTGGGTTCTAGATATGGGTTGATAAATGGGGCTCATGGTGGATTGAGCCCTCTCGTATCCCCACTCTTGGCAAGGAAATGGGTTTTGTGGCTGGAGTAAAAGACTGAAGATCCAGGAAGCTCGGCACTGGAAAAGGGCTTGATGTTTCTGAATCGAGACAGGAGTAGAGATGATCATTTGGCTTCCGAAGGTCACCTTAGAGGCATTAGCAATGCAAATATACAGAGACAAACCCTAGGAACAAACAAATGGAAGCATAGAGAGAGCTTCCTTTGATTGATGTGTGTAATGCAGAATGTAGCCCTGCTTTCTCCTTCCACCCTCGAGTCACAGTGTGTGTTGGAACGAAGACCTAAGGGTGAGTAAACAGAGCAGACCTCCCTGTAAGAGCCAGTGCTTAGTGCAGCTGCGTTTATAGCCTGCAAATCAGTGTCAGGCAATAACTGACACCAAAAAGTAGGAAAAGAATTGGATAAGGGTTATCCTGAGAGAGCGCTGTTGGTTTTTAACAAACCCTGGTACAAGTTGAGGCTTCTTCAGGGGCTGGGATGAAGTGAAGGCAAATGATCAAGGAATGAGGGGGGAATTTAAAGCTTGTTGGAAAAGTATCCCGTGCTTTCCAACAGCACCAAAGAGCAGAGCTGGCAGGACTTTGGTGGCAGCCCTCGCTCTAAAGCCTCTGAGATAAGTGTATAAAGGCCATGGGGAGCAGCACCCAGGACCAAAGATGTAGATATGGTTTAAACATCAGACAGCGCCTTTCTGAATAAGGAGGGATCTTTGGCATCCTCTGCCAGGCTTATATCCCAACAGAAGCCTGGAGTTTCCTTATAGCCATAAAGAGAAAGAAGCCCTTCTCTACTTCAAGTCCTCCTCCCTTATTATAGGCAGGATGTTGATTGGAAATACCCAAACCATTCCATGATTCCATGATTCCGAGACCTGCCTCATGCCCATTTTCTGCTCTGCTCCCTTTGGGATTCAGGTGCTGCCAACCCAGCTCCCATCAGGCTGGTGGGAGGCCGCAACCGCTGCGCAGGGCGGCTCGAGGTGCTTTGGGACGAGCAGTGGGGAACCGTGTGTGACGATCGGTGGGACCTGCCCGAAGCCATGGTTGTGTGCAGGCAGCTGGAGTGTGGGGAAGCGCTGTCAGCCCCGGGCTCGGCTCGCTTTGGACAAGGAACTGGTCCTATCTGGCTGGATGACATGAACTGCAACGGGACAGAAGTCGACCTTTCTGCCTGCAGGACCAGACCCTGGGGAGAGCATAACTGTGACCATGGAGAAGACGCAGGGGTTGTGTGCTCAGGTAACTCAGGTTTACACTCTCCTCCCTGTGACCTTGTGCTATGTAGGAGGAGGATTTAAGCCTGCTTCCAAAGTCTGATTTCTCCATCAGGGTCACCCTTAGGGCTCTGGAGAAGAGAAGCTGCGTGGAGACCTCAGAGCAGCTTCCAGTGTCTGAAGGGGGCTACAAGGATGCTGGAGATGGGACCTTCATCAGGGACTGGAGTGATAGGACAAGGAGTGATGGGTTTAAACTTGCTATTGTCTACTTTTAACCTCCTTTTTTTCAATGCAGGGGTTACAATTCCAGTGAAGGTGAAACTAGTGAATGGCTCCAGTCGCTGTGCTGGGAGAGTGGAAGTGTTCTATGGCCATCAATGGGGAACAGTCTGTGATGACAACTGGAATATGACTGATGCAGAAGTTGTATGCCGGCAGCTGGGATGTGGTTCTGCTTTATCTGCTCCTTCTTTAGCTTACTTTGGAGGGGGCTCTGACCGCATTTGGCTTGATGACGTGGCCTGCAAAGGGACCGAAGCTGCCCTCTCCGAGTGCAGTGCAAACCCTTGGGGAACCCATAACTGTGTGCACAGAGAAGATGCTGGTGTCGTGTGCTCAGGTAAAGGCCACTCTGCGTGACACGAGTGGGTTTGGTGGGGTGTGGAGAGATGCTGGAGGTGCTGGAGGAGGCCCCATCACTGAGCCCAACATCCAAGAGAACTGTGAGATAAAAAGGGATCCATACTGGAAAGCCCAAAAGTGGTCTTGCCTCTTCTCTTTAATGAAGATCCACCACCACCATGTGATGGTGGTGAGAGTGGTACTGCAGGGGTTATATGTAGGGCTCCCCACGCACGTGGCCAGTGAATGCCTTGGTAGAGCATCCTCTATCACTGCAGAGAGTGTCTTTGGCAGCCCCACCATCCCACCCTCATACCAGTAGATGTACTGAAGGAGCCTACAAGAAACCTGGAGAGGGGCTTTGGACAAGGGCCTGTAGGGACAGGCCAAGGGGAATGGCTTTAACCTGCCAGAGGGGAGACTGAGATGAGCTCTTAGGCAGAAGTTCTTCCCTGTGAGGGTGCTGAGGCGCTGGCACAGGGTGCCCAGAGAAGCTGTGGCTGCCCCATCCCTGTCGGTGCTCAAGGACAGGGCTTGGAGCAACCTGCTCTAGTGGAAGGTGTCCCTGCTTGTCGTTGGAGCTGGATGAGCTTTAAGGTCCCTTCCAACCCAAACCAATCTGGGATTCTGATTCTATGATGGTGGAGGAAGTGCTTGTGTTGCCTCTTCATGTTTTCCCATGCAGAGCGATGGGGTGCTGTGTCTATGCGTGGAGGACACGTACACCACATTCTGCACCACATACTGGGTGTTTCTCCTCTTCCTTCCCCTGCAGGCTTTGCAGAACCTGCCCCACTTCGCTTGGTGGATGGGTTGAACCACTGCTCTGGGAGAGTCGAGGTGTTCTACGGGCAGCAGTGGGGGACTGTGTGCGATGACGACTGGGACTTGGTGGAGGCAGACGTGGTCTGCAGGCAGCTGGGCTGTGGGAAGGCCTTGGTGGCTTCCCGTCGGGCTTCCTTTGGGCAAGGATCTGGCCCCATTTGGCTTGATAATGTCAGCTGCAGCGGGACAGAAGATGCTCTCTCCCAGTGCAAAGCCACTGGCTGGGGAAGCCACAACTGTGAGCACAGAGAAGATGCTGGTGTGGTTTGCACAGGTACCCATCACTCGTGGTGTGTCGTGGGGAAGCTGTTTGTGGGTGATCCTTCCAGGCACATCCCGGGGCTCAGGTCCTTCAGCACAAATAGATCTTCCAGAGCAAGTGACATAAAGGGCTTCAGAAGTGCTTTGGGAAAAGATGTGTCTAAACCTATACACAATTCTGACCTCTCTTTCTTCATTGAAGTCCTTTCATTAATTGCTACTGGAGGCCAGTTTGCTGCAGAAGACAGAGGAAATGCTCATTTTAGGGTGTTTTCTCAGCTCAGCTACTTTTCATCCCGATAGTTTTGTGCCTATAGTGCAACAGAGAACATGTGGAGTAGGAGGGATCTTCTTGCTGATCAAGTCAGGCCATCCATGGCTGTCAGCTCTGCATCTCGAGTGCTGCCATTCTTCTTCCTCTTGTTCCTCTTCCTCCACAGAGTCACAAAACCACATCAGGGATGCCTGTAGGTCTTCCAGACCACTCTCCCCAGCCATTCCTGAGCAGTTCCCACCAGCAGTTGCATAGGCTGAGGAGGGATTCCTATCTCAGACCATAGTGTGAAAAGTGCAGATGTTAAATCCAACATCTGTGAAGGAGACAGGCACCTCCAGTGGGATTTGTGTGGCCTGTCTCATAGTCCTCAGCACCAGGTACCTGATGTTCACCAGCACCAGAGCTAAAAAACTTCAGCATCTGATATTGACATGGGTTAGTTGTGGCCTTGGCAGTCCTGGAGTAATGGTTGGACTTGATGATCTTAAAGGTCTGTTCCAACATGGTTCATTCTATGACTCTATGATTCTATGATTCTATAATTCTGTGATTCTATGATTTTATAATTCTATGATTCTATGATTACCAGTCCTCAATAAATACCTTCTGCTTCACCAGAATTCTTATCCCAGATGCCAAGAGTCCTAAACACAGCCTAGACCATAAGTCAACCTCGTGATCCTGGAGAGCATTAGTCCACAGGACCTTTCCCAGCTCAGCCAGCCAGCCCAGAGCTACTCAATAACAGGCTGCAGGCATAGCTGTCATCTTCTGATGATGGTCAAACAGAGCTGGATGTGGAAGGGGCTGGTCAATAAGAGAGGTCCACTGGAGACCACAGGGCTGAAATGACTCCAAGGGTCTGCTGAGCTGCTATGAAGCACTGAGCAATGTCTATGCCAGCCTGATGCAGCCCAGGAACGTTCCTCCCTTGTCAGCACAGACCGAAACCCAACAGGGAACTGAGGTCTTCATCATTTCTCAACACAGGATTTGCTGAGCTGCTTCCAGTCCGGCTGGTGAACGGTTCGAGTTCGTGCTCCGGGAGAGTCGAGGTGTTCCATGAGCAGCGGTGGGGATCCGTGTGTGACGATAGCTGGGATCCGGTGGATGCTGACGTGGTGTGCAGGCAGCTGGGCTGCGGGACAGCGCTCTCAGCACCAGGATCTGCTCATTTCGGACAAGGAACTGGCCAGATTTGGCTGGATGATGTCAACTGCGCAGGGGCTGAAACCACCCTCACCGAGTGCCGAGCCAGGCCCTGGGGGGACCACAACTGTCACCACGGAGAGGATGCTGGTGTGGAGTGCTCAGGTACCACTAATGCATGGCATGAAATGTGGGGTACGAGGAGTTGTAGGGAGGAGACCTGTGGCCCTGGACTTCTTGTGGGGTCTGGGATGCTGGTGGCTTTGTTGGACTGTCATAGAGTCATGGAACCATAGAATAGTTTGGGTTGGAAGGGACTTTCAAAGGCCATCTAATCCAACCCTCAGACTTGATGGTCAAGCTTGGAGAGGCTCATGTGTGGGGACTGAGCACTCTCAAATGCGCTGTTTCCACCATTGCTCTGTTCCCTCCTCCCCATTTCAGTGCTCTGCCATGAGGGAAGTAACCTGGGTGCTATGATCACTCTGCAGGTGACTCTTCATCAGGGACTGGAGTGATAGGATAAGGGAGAATGGGTTCAAGCTGAAAGAGGGGAGATTTAGGTTGGATTTAAGGAAGAAGTTCTTCCCTGTGAGGGTGCTGGGACACTGGAATGGGTTGAATGGAGAAGCTGTGGCTGCCCCATCCCTGGCAGTGCTCAAGGGCAGGTTGGACACAGGGGCTTGGAGCAACCTGCTCTAGTGGAAGGTGTCCCTGCACGGGAGCTTGATGAGCTTCAAGGTCCCTTCCAACCCAAACCATTCCATGATTCCATGATTGATTTATTGCGAAAGCTCCAGTCACAAATGTGGGATCGAGCTGTGAGTCCATAGACATCTAATGCCACTTTACACAGCATGGACTCAAGCTCTGTTGGCTTTCAGACCCCTGTGAGGAGGGTTTTTCCCCCTCTCCCCAGAGCCCTGAGGCACACAAGGCTCCAGGAACGCTTTACATTTGTGTTTTGGTCCAGGTATTGCAGAACCAGCCCCAATCCGGGTCGTCAACGGTCCGAATGGCTGCGCTGGGAGAGTCGAGGTGTTCCATGAGCAGCAGTGGGGATCCGTGTGTGACGATAGCTGGGATGTGATGGATGCTGACGTGGTGTGCAGGCAGCTGGGCTGCGGGGCAGCGCTCTCAGCACCGGGTTCAGCTCATTTTGGACAAGGATCTGACCCCATCTGGCTGGACGATGTGAGGTGCACAGGGAAGGAAGCTGCCCTCTCCGAGTGCAGCGCCCAGCCTTGGGGGTCCCATAACTGCACACACGGAGATGCTGCTGCTGTGGTGTGCTCAGGTAAGCCCTGTCTGTAGCCATCTGCACGATGGGGAAGGTTTTCTGTTACCAGGAGTGATATTGAGGTACCACCCCAGCAGCAGGCTCTATTTTGGATAGTCCTGAATCTGTGTTGGGAGCTCCTCTCCTTCATCGTGGATTTCTGTTACAAGTTCCTCACTTAGTTTTACATGGTTTTGGCATGTGTGGAGCTGTTCCTGTAAACAGAAGCTTTCCTTGACTTGGATTAATAATCTATAGACTGCAGAATAGGGTACACAGTCTAGTGTCCACTTAGCTCTGAAGACAAGAACTGCAGAAGATACCCCAACATTAAGCAATGTGATAAAATGCACCCTGGAGCATCAGGCTCGCTTCCATCTTAATTTTAACCTGGCAAATGGCAACCTGATGTATCTCTATCCCTGCCCTCGTGTTTCCCTTCAGATATTCCACGAATAGCTCCTCTGAGGTTAATGAACGGACCAAACCGTTGCAGTGGGAGAGTTGAAGTGTTCTATGGGCAGCAGTGGGGGACGGTGTGTGATGCCAACTGGGATATGAGCGATGCTGAAGTTGTCTGTCGACAGTTGGGCTGTGGGGGAGCACTGTCCCCTCTGCCCTCCGCTTATTTTGGAGAAGGATCTGGCCCCATCTGGCTGGATGATGTGAACTGCACAGGGACCGAAACCGCCCTCTCCAAATGCAAAACCACTCCATGGGGTGTCCATAACTGTAAGCATGGAGAAGATGCTGGTGTTGTGTGCTTGGGTAAGCCTCATCTGTGTCACCATCTTGCTCACCTATGTGGAGGGATGTTTGCAATGCCACAGGGTACCCTCTCCCCATCTTATGACTCTAAACCCATAGTACTGTGCAGGGAAAGTGCTTCAAACAAGGCTGTGGGTAAATTCATGGGTTTACCCCTCTCCTTCCTGTTCAAAAAGGTGAATCAGAGCCTGGTTTTACTTGCAGTGTTCTCTAAAGAGGTCTCCATTGTGAATGTCCTTCCCTTGGTCTTTGGGGTTTCTTGCTGTCTGGGCACAGCTATCTTTCGAGTCAAGGACAGGAGGGGAAAGAAGGCTTTAAGCACTTAAAGTGTTGGGGCTGAGATCCACCAATACATCTCCTTTCTTTGGGTTTGGACAGCAGCTTCCCTTGACTTTTGGGGCAAGAGGAGGGAAAACAACTGCCCTGAACTTGCTTTCTCCATGCTTCTTGTCCCTGCAGGTCGTACTAAGCCACCGGGTACCCGCCGCCTTTGCTGAGGTGAGCAGAAACCTCTTTGCCAGAAGCGAACTTATCCTGCTCTTACCTTTATGGTCCAGGTTCTCCAGAACCAACCCCAATCCGGCTGGTGAACGGTTCGAGTTCCTGCTCCGGGAGAGTCGAGGTGTTCCATGAGCAGCGGTGGGGATCCGTGTGTGACGATAGCTGGGATCTGGTGGATGCTGACGTGGTGTGCAGGCAGCTGGGCTGCGGGGCAGCGCTCTCAGCACCAGGATCTGCTCATTTCGGACAAGGAACCGGCCAGATTTGGCTGGATGATGTGGAATGTGCAGGCGCTGAAGCCGCCCTCTCCGGTTGCCGGGCGCGGGCTTGGGGAGACCACAACTGTCACCATGGAGAGGATGCTGGTGTGGTGTGCTCAGGTACTGCTGTTCCATGTAATGTGGGGTGCCACGGGGGCTGTGACCCAGGGAAAGTTGTCTGTGGCCTTGGGGGATGCTTTTTACCATGATGTTGCTCTTAGATGAGGTACAGAAGGAGTGAATCCAGCGCTGGTTTAGGTTTCTTATGGGATCCAAGACACCTGCGTGGTGCTGGGGAACATGAGGGAGGACTTGATGATCCTCTGGAGCAGCAGCTGGAAACCAGGCAGGCTAAATTGGCTCCCAAGATGGGCATGTCTATTTAGGTAGCTAAAATCCCTTCTGCAGTAAAGACCAAGTGGGGAGAAGGCTGAGGGGTGTCATCAGTGGGCGATGTGCAGGAGGGTTGTGTTGGGTAAGGAAGTGAAAGGCACCTTCCACTCCAAATCACAGTCAGGGAGAGACCTGTGCCACAGTGGCCAGGGAATATTCCTGGGAAGGTGATGTGGTGAGGGAAAACAAGGGGAACAGGCTGTCCTGGCCTCTGCAGAACATGGGAATGCTGTGAGGCCAGTGATGGCACTGGCAGCATCCACCCTGAGCCAAACATTCAGCTCCTTGAAGCTCTCTCCTGGAGTAATCTGCTGCAGGTACCAATGGGCTCTGGGACGGGGCCACTTCATCCAAAGCAAAACTCATGGATGTTCTGGTGACCAACATCCATATCCACACCTTCTTTTGGTACCAGACTCCTGTGAGGAGGGGTTTTCCCCCTCTCCCCCGAGCCCTGAGGTGCATAAGGCTCCAGGAACACTTTACACTTGTGTTTTGGTCCAGGTATTGCAGAACCAGCCCCAATCCGGGTCGTCAACGGTTCAAGTTCCTGCTCCGGGAGAGTCGAGGTGTTCCATGAGCAGCAGTGGGGATCCGTGTGTGACGATAGCTGGGATCTGATGGATGCTGACGTGGTGTGCAGGCAGCTGGGCTGTGGGGCAGCGCTCTCAGCACCAGGATCTGCTCATTTTGGACAAGGATCTGACCCCATCTGGCTGGACGATGTGAAGTGCACAGGGAAGGAAGCTGCCCTCTCCGAGTGCAGCGCCCAGCCTTGGGGGTCCCATAACTGCAAGCATGAAGAAGATGCTGCTGTGGTGTGCTCAGGTAAGCCCTGCCTGTGTCTCAGCCTCAGTGGTGTTGGGGGAACATGCAGGAGAAAGGTTTTCACCCTCAATGGAAGGTCTTATCTGAGCCCATGATGCTCCCAGTGTGCGCTATTAACCACGGTGGCGTATAAACCCATTCTCATGTAATTCATACAACTGATGGCCTTGGCCATGGTCATCATAGAATAATATTATTACACCAACCAAACCCATTCCACGACTGCAGAACAGTCACCACTGAGCCAGAATGATGGAGCTACCATCAGCAAGGCCCAAGCTGATAGCTGTGTCAAGGTATGCATCCCATACCTCAACTCCTAAGGGCTCCGAGAGTCTTCCAGGGCTGGACAAGTACTAGAAGTATCTCATTCCTGCTTAGGAACAAGCTTGGGGTGTCACAGAGGCAGAGCCACCTCTGAGGTAACATTAGATTCTGATTTCAGAGCAGATTGCTATTTATTCAGACCAAGCACAACGTCCTGTGTCACCATAGCATGACAGCGATTCATAGAATCATGGAATGGTTTGGGATGGAAGGGACCTTAAAGCTCATCCAGCTCCAACCCCCTGCCACGGGCAGGGGCACCTTCCACTAGAGCAGGTTGCTCCAAGCCCCTGTGTCCAGCCTGGCCTTGAACACTGCCAGGGATGGGGCAGCCACAGCTGCTCCATCCAACCCATTCCAGTGTCCCACCACCCTCATGGTGAAGAACCTCTTCCCATTATCTCATCCAACTCTTCCCTTTTCCAGTTGGAAGCTGTTTCTCCTCATCCCATCCCTTCATTCCCTTGTCCAAAGCCCTTCTCCATGTTTCTTGTAGCCCCTTTAGGCACTGGAGCTGCTCTAAGGTCTCCCCTTCAGGAGCCTTCTCTTCTCCAGGCTGCCCCAGCCCAGCTCTCTCAGCCTGGCTCCAGAGCAGAGCTGCTTCAGCCCTCGCAGCAGCTCCGTGGCCTCCTCTGGACTCACTCCACCAACTCCACGTCCTCCATGGGACAGCCTGGTTGTCACTTCTCCCCTCCATTGCATCGCCAGGTCCAGCTGCAGCCTCTTTGGTGCATTTACCCTCTCTGGTTGCTTTTTGTGCAGGTTCTTCAGAGGTGCCTCCGCTGCGGCTGGTGAACGGCCCCACTCGCTGTGCTGGCAGAGTTGAGGTGTTCCACAGCCAACAGTGGGGGACAGTCTGTGATGATAACTGGGACCTGGGCGATGCCGCAGTGGTTTGCCAGCAGTTGGGCTGTGGGGCCGCTGTGGCTGCCCCAGGTTCAGCTTATTTTGGTCAAGGTTTTGGCCGTATCTGGCTGGATGATGTGACTTGCTCCGGTACCGAACCAGCCCTCTCCGAGTGTGTGGCGAGGCCTTGGGGAGTCCATAACTGTAACCATGGAGAAGATGCAGGCATCGTGTGTTCAGGTAACCTCCATCCATGTCCTGTCCTACTGAGCATTACTTGATATTAAGCTTCTAGGCTGGATGCTGGGGCTGGTGGCTCTTTGTTCCTTCCCAGCATCACCTTCTTGGCTTAGACAAGCACCCTGGGGTGACGATGGAGGTGTGGAGTTGGAGCTTGGTGTTCTGGGGGATGATTCCCATCCCTCCATGAGACAGTTCTCCTCTTGGCATTTCTTAAATATCACTAAATATTATATGCACACTAGGACCTTTCAGTGGCTTGTCAGGCTAAAGCAAGCTGCGTTTACATCCATTTCATTCCAGGTGGGATCTAAACCTCACAGATGTTCCAGAGTGGAGAAGAGGGATGGTATTGCCAGACAACATTAATTTAACCCAAACAAAAGTGATTCCTGAAGTCCAAAGACCATGCAGTACAAAAGAAAACAACTGAGACTCAAGTCTATCACGCTCAAATGCAAGCACCAAATTGATGTCCCCAAATCAGGGGTGTCTTTATCCTGATAACCTATTCAGTTAGCGAAGAGAGATCAGCAATTGCGTGGGGATGACATCCCTCTGAACCACCTCAGGTGTCCCTCACTGCCCTGGCTGTAAAAGGACCTTTGGGTGAAATTGTGTTGAATTTGGGTTCCTCTGCATATGATCCAACTGCCCACAATTCCTGCCGCAAGACAAGTATCCAGCATCCTCTCCCATGGGTGGAGAGAATGTTTGGAGAACACTGAAACCAACTTGAATCCTCACAACATCTCCCACAAGCGTGTCTTCCCATACCAGTTCATCCTCTCCAGCTGATCCATACATGTTGCCTTGTGCTGATGGTAGGGATATGGGATACAAGCATTTGGCTCTTGCTGTATGGGCTTGGAGAGCCTTGGGTAGCCAGCACCCTTCCCCCAGATGTGTTCAGTTACTGCAGTGAAGTCCTCACATAGGTTGCCCTCTCCTAAGCCTGAACCTTGAGGCCCTTTGAGACATTTCCTCCAAGCCTCAAACCATTTCTGTGCCTCTTCTCACCTTCTGGATAGAAAACATAAAATAAACATGGACATGAACTTCTTGATCTTGCGAGCCTGTGTGATGCTCTGTGTGGTGGCCACATCACCACCAGCTTCAGCTCGTTCCTGCCCTCCCCAAAGGGCACATCCCAAAAGAATCATCATAGAATCATAGACTCATGGAATGGTTTGGGTTGGAAGGAACCTTAAAGCTCATCCAGTTCCAACCCCCTGCCACGGGCAGGGACACCTTCCACTAGAGCAGGTTGCTCCAAGCCCCTGTGTCCAACGTGGCCTTGAACACTGCCAGGGATGGGGCAGCCATTTGGCCGTGTTCCCATCCCAAGGCTCTGATGGCTGAATGTCAGTGGAGGCAAATGTTTCTCTGCAGCTCCCCACCATTGGTATAAATATTCATCCTAATCATCCATCATATAGATATCCATCATGCTGGACCACCAGATCCCTCCTTGGGCATCAGAGCCATTGATGAGCCAGCCAGATATTCACGTTTAGGGAAACTTTATTGATAACTTTGAGATCTTTGCTTTTCAGTGGGAATCGTGTTGAGCTGGGTTTTCCATCCGTGCAGTTAGAACCAAGCTTGTAGATCCTTCAGAGGATGAGAGAGAAGGGTTTCGCCAAAGCCTGGATCCTGGTTGTAGCCCATTGATGGTCCTGCAACATCCCTGCCCTTCACCTTCTCAGATGAATCTTGGTGGCCCATCTTCCTGTGGCAGGATGAGCATGGACCAGTGCGGCCAGTCTGGCATTCACGGTGCTTCTGGCTCCTCCAGGTTCTTGTTGGCTGCAGAGGAAGGGAGCAGGTAAAGCAAAATCTGCTCCCAACATCTCCCTGACTCCACAATTACCTGCTAGACATGACAAAGGCTCCTGAAGAAGGTCTGAGAGTTGGGTTGTACCCATAGATTTGGGGCTGTTGGGAGCCCTGAGCTCTGGACAGGGCCCTGTGGGAGCCAGGACAGGACTGCATGAATCAGAGAATCATACAGAATGGTTTGGGTTGGAAAGGACCTTAACATCATCCAGTTCTGCTCCTGATGCACAATGCACTGTTTGGCCTGTCCAAGCTTCTCACCCAAGAAACGGGGCATGAGAAGGCAGGAACTGAGCTCCCAAGAGCTTCAAAGAGACCAACTCAGATGGTTACTGGTGACTACCGATACAGAGGCATCTCACCCAGGCACTGTTGACCCCATATTTGCCTCCTGCCCACAAACTGCCCCATCTCCCCTCTTTCTGCCCTTTAGGAGCCTTGCTCTACACACACCTCCTCAGCAGAGTCCACCCCATAGTCAGACTGTCAGCGATGCGTTTGCCTCTGCTCTGCTGATGCCCCTTTCCCACCAGCTTCTCCCAACACATCCATCCTAACTCTATATTCCTTATGGCTCCCTGCTGTATCCATTTCCCTGCCTCCACCAGCATTATCCTGACCTGGAGGGATCTTTCCTTCTCCTGTGATTCCCTTTGTGCACCCTGCAAGCCCAGCCTGCTGGCTCTGCTAGAAGTGTCTGTCCCCACATCAGATGCCGCGGTGATGGGTACCTGCACAGACGACAACAGCATCTTCTCCATGGTAGCAGTTGTGTTCACCCCACGGCCTGGCCTGGCAGTCGAAGATGCTCTCTTCCGTCCCCTTGCACTCAACATCATCCATCCAGATGATGTCTGGTCCTCGTCCGTAGCGGGCACCTCCTAAAGCCGACAGCGGTGACCCGCAGCCAACCTGCTTGCACACCACCTTGGCGTCCTTCATGTCCCACTGGTCATCACACACGCTGCCCCACCGGTTCTCATGGAGCACCTCAACTCTTCCAGCACACTTGTTCGGACCATCCACGAGCCGGACCGGCCCCTCCTCAGGAATGTCCACCTCTGCACCAACAGAGAAGAGATCCTATCGGAGCGTCCTACACATCCCACTGCTCAGCAGAGGCTCAGGTGGCTCTGGACACACCAGACAGTGATTGAGGCAGGAGCTGGGATGTCCCATGGATGGGGGATGGAGATGGGGATTACCTGAGCACTCCACGCTGGCATCCTCCACGTGGTTGCAGATGTTCTCCCCCCACGGCTTTGCCTCGCACTCGCTGAGGGATGCTTCAGTCCCGGTGCAGTTCACGTCGCTCAGCCAGATTTGGCCTTTCCCTTCCCCATACTTGGATTCGGGAAGGGCTGAGAGCGCCGGGCCACATCCCAACTGCCTGCACACAACCTTCGCCTCCCGCAGGTCCCACTGGTCATCACAGACGGTGCCCCAGACGTCCTCATGGAGCACCTCGACCCTCCCCGAGCAGCGGTTGGGGCCATCGACCAGTCGCACCGAAGCGGAGACGGTGATCCCCGAGTTTGCAGACACATCCCGAGAGGACATTGGTGGTGTTCCCACTCTTCCCTGCCCTGCCCTGCCCTCAGCAGGCTCTCCTCCACATACGACATGCAACTGTCCAACCAAGAAGCACAAGGGCAGCCTAACCTCAAGCCTGAGCTGAAGAAAAGCAACCATAATGAGCAAAGAGAACCCCCCCAGACTGAAGATTGTGGTCTAAGGACCCCAGGCCACCAGCAGGACTATCTAGTTAGCACCAAGTAGGTAGAAGAGTGCTCCATTGGAAGCCCTTGTTCCTGGCCAGGGTTGTGCCCACATTGACTGTGAGGAGACCCTAAAGACTGTGAGGGCACACTAAATGCTGTGAGGACAACCTAAAGGCTATGAGGACAACATAAAGACTGTGAGGACACCCTAAAGGCTGTGAGGATGCCCTAAATGCTATGAGGACACCCTAAAGGCTGTGAAGATGCCCTAAAGGCTTTGAGGACACCCTAAAGGCTGTGAGGAGACCCTATATGCTGTGAGGACACCCTAAATGCTGTGAGGACACCCTAAATGCTGTGAGGACACCCTAAAGGCTGTGAGGAGACCCTAAAGGCTGTGAGGACACCCTAAAGGCTGTGAGGATGCCCTAAAGGCTTTGAGGACACCCTAAAGGCTGTGAGGACACCCTAAAGGCTGTGAGGAGACCCTAAAGGCTGTGAGGAGACCCTAAAGGCTTTGAGGACACCCTAAAGGCTGTAAGGATGCCCTAAAGACTGTGAGGACACCCTAAATGCTGTGAGGACACCCTAAATGCTGTGAGGACACCCTAAAGGCTGTGAGGATGCCCTAAAGATTGTGAGGACACCCTAAATGCTGTGAGGACACCCTAAATGCTGTGAGGACACCCTAAAGGCTGTGAGGATGCCCTAAAGATTGTGAGGGTGCCCTAAATGCTGTGAGGACACCCTAAATGCTGTGAGGACACCCTAAAGGCTGTAAGGATGCCCTAAAGGCTGTGAGGGTGCCCTAAAAGCTGTGAGGATGCCCTAAAGGCTGTAAGGACGCCCTAAAGGCTGTAAGGATGCCCTAAAGACTCTGAGGACGCACTAAAGGCTTTGAGGACACCCTAAAGGCTGTAAGGATGCTCTAAATGCTATGAGGACACCCTAAAGGCTGTAAGGATGCCCTAAAGGCTGTAAGGATGCCCTAAAGACTGTGAGGGTGCCCTAAAAGCTGTAAGGAGAACCTAAAGGCTGGCAAAGCAGGAGAAGAGGATTACCTGAACAAATAGCGCTGGCATCTTCCCCGTGGTAGCAGTTGTGGTCCCCCCATGGCCTCGCTGAGCAGTCAGAGAGAGCAGTTTCTGCCCCCGTGCAGTTCACATCATCCAGCCAGATGGTGTCAACCCCTCGTCCAAATTTGGCCCCGATGGGGGCCAGCAAAGCGCTCCCACAGTTCAGCTGGCTGCAGACCACTTGGGCATCGTGGAGGTCCCAGTTGTCGTGGCACACGCTGCCCCATTGCTCTTCATGGAGCACCTCGACCCTCCCGGCACATCGGTTCGGGCCTCCCACCAGCCGGACTGGGCCAGGCTCAGGTATTTCTATCCCTGCCAAAAAACACACGAGGGAGAGGTTTTGGGATGAGTCTCTGTGCTCCTGATCACCCGGAGAAAGCGGGATCGCCCTGGGTGCACCAAAACTCTCTCTGCTCATCCCAAATGCCTGTCAAAGGCTCCCATCGATGGGTGGGATGGAGAAGATGGAGATGGAGGGAGCTTCTGGATGGAGAAGAAAAGCTGAAGGGAAGATAACACCAGGATGGAGGCTGTCAGGGGAGGGAGGGGACTCTCTGTGTCCACTTCTGGGGGTTGGTCCAGGTCCAGCCATTGTGGTGCAGCTTCTTTGGGTCAAGCTGGAGCTGAACAAAGTCCTTCTGCATCCCTGAGCTCCTGACAGGATGGGTCAGAAATGGCTTATTGGAGGCAGAAGAGCCAACGTGGCAGAAAACACATGGGGATTACCTGAGCACTCCACGCTGGCATCCTCCACGTGGTTGCAGATGTTGTCCCCCCATGGCTTTGCCTTGCACTCGCTGAGGGACGCTTCTGTCCCTTTGCAGCTGAGGTCGCTCAGCCAGATTTGGCCTTTCCCTTCTCCATACTTGGACTCCCGAGGGGCCGATATGGGCATCCCACATCCCAGCTGCCTGCACACAACCTTCGCCTCCCGCAGGTCCCACTGGTCGTCACAGATGGTGCCCCAGACGTCCTCATGGAGCACCTCGACTCTCCCCGAGCAGCGGTTGGGTCCATCCACCAGCCGGATCTCAAGTGCATCTTCTGCAGAGAGAAGAAACCCCCGGGTGGAGGCAGAGGATGAGGAAGAGGGTTCTTCCTCCCCACTGAGGCTGCCTATTGCCAACCCAGGAGGAAGAAGAGCCCAGGGTATTCCAGCATCCCAAATCCTTGGTGGTTGGGAACCAGGTTTTGAGCTGGGAACAGCCTAAAGGCATTGGTTTTTGTGGGACCATAAGTCTGGTCTGAGCTACAAATCACAGCCAGAAATAAGAGGTGTAGCCCTCCCCCCCAACCCTACCCCATCATTCAAGTTCTTGGTTAAGTTTTTTCCCCATAGTAAAGACCAGTGTATCCCAACTAATGCTGCTACAAGGACTAGAAGCAAGGAGAAGAGCGTTGAGACACTCCTACCCATTCCCCAAGGGAAGGGTTGGGTTTGCTCAGCTATTGGCAGTGATTGCTGGGTGCTGCTGTGGACCTACACACAGCCAGCAGTTGGGAGCGGAAAGGACCCGCTCAATCGTGTTCCTGCTGTTGAAGCCATCAGGACACACAATCCCTCTCCAAACCTGGTTCCAGTCGCCAACCTCCTGACCACAACACTGTGTTCCTGACATCAAGAACCAAATCCCTCTGGATACTGTTGTCCCTCTGCACGGATCTGGGGTGCTGTAAGTGCGAGAAACCCTAAAGCAGCTCCACTCGTGGAGCCAAGGGGACACCAGGCATCCCTCCATCCCATGGAGATCAGACCCTGGCACCAAGAGTATCCAGAGCTCTGGTTTAACTATGTTGAAATGAGCTGTTTTGGCAGTGGTTTGGATCAGCGTTATTCCTTTCAACCAGAGATCTCCAGCAGGTCCCACAGGACATAGAGGCACACAGATCTTCTCCATCACCCAATCAGGACAATGTGGTTTAATGAGAGAGGATCACTGGCCACAGAAACATGTTTCAGACCAAGGTCTCTTGGCTCTCCAGACCAGACATAGCATCAATCTGCATGACACTTTATGACAGCTCTATGTGCTGATTCCCATTTCACACTGACCTGCCAGCAGGACTCCTGCAAGGGAGGCTGAAACAGAACAAATGCAAGATGTTAGTGTGGGTCCCCTGAGCCCTGCAGAGATTTGGGACAGCAAAACACGAGGCGAGAGACTATGAGCTCTATTAGAGCCCATCATTGCTCTCTGCCTCCCAAACCCAGCTGTCAATGGGCTTTGCCTATCCTAATGCATGTCCATGGGAAAAGAGGTGAGATGAGGAGAGAAAACCCAAAGAAAAGAAAAGAAGAATTAAAAAGAGCAGTTGGAATTCCATTTGTCCAGATTTAGTCACCTGAAAGTCGGTGTCCAGGCAGATTAGCTAAGATTAGATTAGGTTAAATTAGGTGAGGTTAGCTCAGGTGAGGTTATCTAGGCTCCTGTGACAGCCAGTGGAGTTGTCGTGGCTATGAGGGTGGTGGGACACTGGAATGGGTTGAATGGAGAAGCTGTGGCTGCCCCATCCCTGGCAGTGTTCAAGGCCAGGTTGGACACAGGGGCTTGGAGCAACCTGCTCTAGTGGAAGGTGTCCCTGCCCATGGCAGGGGGTTGGAACTGGATGAGCATTAAGGTCCCTTCAACCCAACCCATTCCATGACTCTGTGATGCACACCAACCTCATTCTAGGGTGGATGCCCAGAGCAGATGCTCAAACTGGGGCTGGAGGGGTTGTGCAAAGAAGCATCTTCAAGGTGGCATGAGCCTGGATGTGCAAAGAGGTTATTCCCATGTAGCAGATTTCCCTGAGGATGAACTAGAGGTCGGGAGGGAAAGCCTGAGGTGAAACTTGCCGGGATCTGTTTTTCCTGGAAGCTCAGGAGAAGGGGACTTTGTGCCCACCGAAGGTCAACAGCAAAGAAAAGCTCAACACAAACAACAGTATCTGCTCCTGAATGCAGCAGCCTGGCAAGATCCCAAGCATTGACCGACAGCTTTGGGCAAGGGCAGAACTGCTGATGGTGGTGTTGCCCCGGTAAGTCTTTTTCCATCTGCCTTTTTGGGGTTATTTTTAGCTACTTCGAAGGTTTATGGGCTGAGATCCCTAATGGTGATTCCCCTTTTCCATAGATTCCAGTTGCATTCAGCTAACAAATCCCCTTGGGAGCTTCAAGTGCGTCCCCATGTACTGTAAAATGCCTCTGCCCATTGCCACCACGTCTGGGCTCATCCGTGATGCACAGGAATGAAGGAAATCTAGAAGGAAGACCTTTTTTTATGATGAGGATGGTGGAACACTGGAATGGGTTGAATGGAGAAGCTGTGGCTGCCCCATCCCTGGCAGTGTTCAAGGCCAGGTTGGACACAGGGGCTTGGAGCAACCTGCTCTAGTGGAAGGTGTCCACAGAAGTTGGACCAGATGGGTCCAACCCAACCCAGTCTATGGGTCTATGATTCTATAGATGACCTTCAAAGGCCCCTTCCAACCCAACCCATTCTATGGGTCTAGGAACCCACACAGACTAGGAACCCACAGCAGGGAACCCCACCTTGTGTTGCTGCTGTCTTTGCTCACAAGGCTTCCTGAACGAGACACTTCTCAGGGTGTCTAGATATTAGTGCCGAGGTGAGACAGCATCCAGCCGTCCATCTGTGGCTGTCTAGTGACATCTGAGTGTCCACACTCAGCTATCGGGTATGGATCAAATATGGGTGCTATCATCTGTTTTGTGTCGTGATTCTAGTTGCATTCAGCTGACAAATCCCCTTGGGAGCCTCAAGTGCCTGGAGAAGAAGCAACAGTGGAAGGAGACAACCACTGGCAAGGAGATGCCAAGCCAAAAGCAAAGAGAACAAGTAACCCCACCTCACTTACCCCAGAGACATGCCAGGAGGCCAAGCCTCATGTTGGTAGCAAAGAGACCACGTTCACCACGGGACGGAGCAGGGCAGGGAGGAGGCAGGACATGACCCAAGGGACTGGCTATTTGAGAAGTGTCACGGCTCCTCCCCTCCATCCCAAAACCCGCTGCCAGGAAGTGATTCCTGTGCCACGAGCATCACGTAACCGTGGGGTTGTGAAACTGGGCTGTGTCGGGAATCAAGTCCAAGCAAACAAGTCCTCTCAGGACAGCCAGATCTGGACCATCAGTGGCGGGGGTGGGGGGACACAGGTTGTGTTCCAGGTCTGGCCTCAGGCAGGGGCAGGAACAGGGCATCAGTGCCCAGGCTTAGCTGGAAAATGGGTCTGAAGATGTGAGAAACCTTTTCCCACTGCTGAAAGCCTTTCCTACTTGTTCTCCCACGTTTGTCCCAAGAGCTGGGAAGCCCTTCATGGAATCTGGCCCCAAGGTTTGTGTGTGTGCACAACCCAGGTCATCTTTTTGGTGGTTGTGAGACCTCATCCTGGTCTTGGCAAAGCCAGAGGTGTGAGCAGCAGGATGCTCGGTGCTGGATGGGACAACCAGGCTCCCAGGTCCCCTCCGAGGCTGCATCACCCAGATGGGGACATGGCTGGGCAGGGAGATGCTGCTGCTGCTGTTCTCATGGTGGGATCTACCTCATGGCAACTTCTCAATCTGGGAAGCGCATTTAGATTCCTTCTACGCTCAGCAGAGACCATCAAGTGCTCCTGGGAGGCAGCTGAACCACACCAGGAACTCACTGTGGTTGAAACTCAAGCTCTACTCAGAGGTGTAGGCAGGGTGGAACTTAATGTCTTCATATGTCATAGAGTGGACCACCATCACACTTAGGTGAGGATGGGGATGAGGTGCCGCAGCTCTGCACCACTATGATGGGTGCTGGCCCAAGTCAAGACGATGGGTGTCCATCCCTATGAAGGGGTGCTGACTCCAAGCCAAGAAACATCTTCCCCACCATGGCAGGTCCCAACCAGAAGCCCAACCATCCTGTATCTCCAGCTTCAGGGGATATTTGGGATATGGGATGTGTATTATGGGATAACCCACCCGGATACTCTCTGGTCCTTCCTCATGGGGACCCTACCTCAACAGCAGGTTGTGTGGATGGGGGAGTGCTGGCTCAGAGGGCTTTTAGGGAGCTCTAGGGCTAAATTCCAGCTGATAGACCAACTGACCAACCCCTTGCTGCCATCATTGGGCAGCCAAGGGGACAGGAGGTAGAACTTCCCTTCCCGGTACCCAAACCCCAGCTTTGCTCTGCTCCAGGACCTCCAGGTCAACCCAAGTGCCAGGAATAAGAGGGGAAATACAAAGGGGAGGGAAAAGCTTTCTGCCCTTGTGCAACCATCCTGGAGCAATGATCACCAAGATCCGAGGCCCAGCCAGCATCCCTGTCCCGAGGCTGGGATGCGGGGAGCACACCAGCGTAGGTCCTTTAGGGAGCACAGCAGGGTGGGAAGTGGTGTCCTCTATCTTGCACCCCGAGAACCCCCCTTTTGTCCCATGTCCCTTCGAATTCCCACCGAACCCGCTCCCTTTCCCTCCAAACACTCTGTTCTTGGCAGTCCTGGGGTAAAAGTTGGACCCTTTGGTGATCTTAAAGGGCTTTTTAACCTGGTTGGTTCTGTGAGTCCTCGAATGGAAGATCCTTTCCCAGTAAATTTAACAAATCCATCCCAAATGGGTTATTTAAATGGCTCATTAATAAAAAAGACCTTCCAGGAATGGCCGAGATGCTGCTACAGCAAGAAGGGATGGGGCAGATCCTCTGTTTTGTTAGAAACCTTTATGGTTTCTAATGGGGGGGAAGAGGAGAGGCTCTTCCTCCACTGAGGCTGTGGAGACCCAAGGGCAAAGCTGTTTAATGCCATGAATTAGGAGCTTCTGGTAAATGAGGGTGTGCAGAGAGTGTTTGAGCAGCAAATATTAGCTCAGAGCACACAGGACAGTTGCGTTTTCAAGACAAGCAACGAAACCATCATCTCCCCTTTGGATCCTGCTTTGTTTTCCGAGCAAACAGGAGAGAAAACAGCATTAAGAAATGTTTAAACTCTTTCCGAGCAGAATGTTAACCCTTTGCAGGCGAAGAGTGGGAGCTCACATTAACTCATCATTTCCCACTGGACACCCATCCGGTGCTTTATATTCCGTAGTTAATAACTAACCACAGGTCCCTACCTCCAAAAAAATAAGTATATTCCCTTAAATAACTATTAAAAATGAAGGCCAATGTATTTGTGAGCACTTTGGGGTGGCTTTTGCACCATCTTTATGTTAGAAACACAGATTTCATGGGGCTAAAAGGCATGAAGCCACCCTGAGGTCTGTGTGAGCACCAGGAGCAGCCTTTGGTCAGTTGAGATCTAGAGAAAAGAGGTGAATGTCTGAAGTTTAAGGTGTTTTTCAGTTTTCTTATTGAAAACCTCATGTGGGGGATGAGAATAAAGAAGGGAAAGAAAAGCTTTGAAGCTGCAGCTCAACGAAAGAGGAAAATGTGAAAGAAAAGAAGAAATAAGTGAAATACAGCGAATAAGAAAAGGAAAGGGAGGATTTTAAGCTGCAAACAGGGGATTTTGGTTAATTTAAACCCCAAAATGCTCAATAAAGGGATGATATAAGTTAAATAAAAGGAATAAACAAGAGAAAGGATTTCGAGCTGCAGCCAAAGGCATTGAAGTGAAACTGAAGTGAAATGATGATTATCATGCATTAAAGATCAAAACACCCAACAATCCCACATCAAACGTGTCCGAGCAGAATTCATCCCGTATTTAAAGGCTAAGAGTGAAAGAATTCCAGCCTTGGAATACATAGGGATGAGGTATGGAGAAATGAATGTGTTCAGCACGATGGATGGACAATGCTGCCCCAATGGGGCTCCACATGAGAACGAGTTAAAGGAGCTCATTAATTACTGTCACGTTAATCCCAGGGGGAATAAAGGGGTGAAGCCTCATTACGGAAACAGAGGAACTGGGATCAACCCCATCCCGTTTCCCAGGAGCCTGGTGATTCCCGGCTGCTCCGTCTCCAACATTCCCCCCTCTTGGGTGGGAAGTGGGAAATGGGAAAGCAAATGATAGAGCAGAATAAAGGCTCAACGTGTGGTTTGGATCCTCGCTCTGGTGGGCACCGCATGGGCAAAGCTCATGTCCCACATGCACACATGTCCTGCGTGCACACACATGTCCTGCTGCACACACACGTCGCACATCCACACACACATCCCACGTCCACATACACGTCCCCGTGCACACACGTCCCGTGTGCACACACACGTCCCCGTGCACACACGTCCCCATGCACACACGTCCCGTGTGCACACACATGTCCCCGTGCACACACGTCCCCATGCACACACATCCCACATGCAGACACGTCCCCATGCACACACGTCGCCATGCACACACACTCCATGTGCACACACACATCCCCATGCACACACATCCCCATGCACACACGTCCCACGTGCACACACACGCCCCCATGCACATGCATGTCCCCATGCACACACACGTCCCACGTGCACACACACACACATGCCCCAATGCACACACGTGTCCCCATGCACACACACACGTCCCACGTGCACACACACGTGTCCCCACGCACATACATGACCCTCGTGCACACGTCCCCCCCCCCACCCTCCCCGCTCAGCCCCGCCCCCGGAAGTGACGTTACGGCGCAGCGCGCGAGCGCGGCCGGAAGCGGCTTCGGGGGAGGCGGTGGCGGCGGGTGGGGAACGGTGAGAACGGGAATGGGAATAGGGATGGGAATGGGGATGGAAATAAGGATGGGAATAAGGATGGGAACGGGCCCCGGGATCCTCCCCGGGGCCGGGAGGATCCATCGCGCTGTGGAAGGGGGGGGCTGTGGTACCGGAGGCTCCGGGGGTCGGGGTAGGCCCGGGGGGGTCTGTAGTATCGGGGGGGGGGGGGATGAGAGGGCCCGTGTTAAGAGGGGGGGTACTGGGAGGTACGGGGGGGGTCGGGCTTTCGGGGGGGGAAGGGAGGTGAGGAACTGGGTGGTACTGGGATGTGCTGGGATGATGGACTGGGACATACTGGGATGATGGACCTGGACACACTGGGACAATGGACTGGGACATACTGGGATGATGGAGTGGGACATACTGGGATGATGGACTGGGGAATACTGGGATGATAGACTGGGACACGCTGGGATGATGGACTGAGATGTGCTGGGATGATGGACCAGGACATACTGGGATGATGGACCTGGACACACTGGGACAATGGACTGGGACATACTGGGATGATGGACTGGGAAATACTGGGATGATGTGCTGGGATGATGGACTGGGATGTGCTGGTATGATGGAGTGGGAAATACTGGGATGATGGACTGGGGAATACTGGGATGATAGACTGGTACACGCTGGGATGATGGACTGAGATGTGCTGGGATGATGTACTGGGACACACTGGGACAATGGACTGGGACATACTGGGATGATGGACTTGGACATGCTTGGATGATGGACTGGGACATACTGGGATGATGGACTGAGATGTGCTGGGATGATGGACTGGGACATACTGGGACAATGGACTGGGAAATACTGGGATGATAGACTGGGACACGCTGGGATGATGGACTGGGACATGCTGGGATGATGGACCTGGACACACTGGGACAATGGACTGGGACATACTGGGATGATGAACTGGGACATACTGGGTTGATGGACTGGAACATACTGGGATGATGGGCTGGGACAATGGACTGGGACATACTGGGATGATGGACTACACTGGGACAATGGACTGGGACATACTGGAATGATGGACCTGGACACACTGGGACAATGGACTGGGACATACTGGGATGATGGAGTGGGACACACTGGGATGATGGACTGGGACACATTGGAAGGTTCTGGTTGTAACGGGCTTTGGGAGGGTGATGTGGCGGGAGTGTTCCCCAGAGCCTGCAGGCAGGAATTCCACCGTGGAACGCTCGGTGCCCCCCCCAGCTCGTGCTCTCTGGGTCGCTGATCCCTCCCGTGACTCCAGGATGGAATCTCGCCGTCGCTCCAGCGCCACCGGAGCCGGTTGTGCCGGGATTGGGCTCGGCCGTGGCACCACCCGCCCGGAGAACTCCCGTCCCGCTGCCCTTTAGGAGCACGTGAGTGTTTGTGGGACCCTCGTGGTTGCCTCTCTCAGGCTGAACCCCCCAAATCTCTGCTTTGGGACGTCGAAGCTCCACTCCCGGAGGCACTGGGTGGTTGCTCCCCTAAACATGTCACCTCCCCACCCCGGGCTTCTCTTCACCCCCTTCTGCTCCTCTGGCTCGTGAGGGCCACCAGTGCTGCCTGAGCACTTCAATCCCTTCCCCAAGAGCAGACCCATCGGAAAGCAGGGAATGGTTTGGGTTGGAAAGGACCTTAAAGCTCCTCCAGCTCCAACTGCCTGCCACGGGCAGGGACACCTTCCACAGAGCAGGTTGCTCCAAGCCCCTGTGTCCAACCACAGCTTCTCCGTTCAACCCATTCCAGTGTCCCAGCACCCTCATGGTGAAGAACCTCTTCCCATTATCTCATCTAACCCTTCCCTCTTCCAGTTGGAAGCTGTTTCTCTTCACCCCATCCCTATATGCTGTTGTAGAAGCCCCCCTCCAGCTTTCTGTCTGAGGATGCCCACATCTCCCTGCTCCATCCCATTGCTCCTGTCACACTCTTCCCTTTATTCTTTTTGAGGTGCTGCCATGGAAGAGCAGCCGGGTCCTCCGGCCTCTGAGCTCCCTTTTTCCCAGAGGCTCTCCCCTCTTTCTGAAGGAGATGGGGCTGAAGGTGAAGAGGAGCAGGAGGAGGCTCAGGAGGAGGACGCAGCCGGGATGCAGCCAAGGGAAGAGCCGGGAGAAGGCTCCCCGGAGTGGCAAGGACAAGCGGGACGGTGCTGCTGCAGGCAGGGCTCTCCCACCCCTCGGGGTGCAGGCAGGTCCTGCAGGAGGAACGATGAGGATGAAGGAGCTACTCCGAGCCACCAGGCACCGGTGGAGCTGCGGCCGTGCCGGCGGAAGCACCGGCTCTGCCTAAAGCCTGAGACGAGCCAGGCCCCTGCATCCCCGGGGCAGGGGGAAGAGCCGGGACCTTCCCGTGGGAAGAGGCTGCGGTTGATCTGGAGCCGGGCGGGTGACTTCAGACAGAGGGTGATGGACAACGGGCTGGAGGAGGGACCACGGAGCAGTGAGGAGGAGGAGGAGGAGAGAGGCTCACGGTCCTGCTCTCCCGAGCTGCCCCTTCCCGGCGATGCCCGTCCCAAACCGGACTTTGTGCAGTTGATCGATGAACGCGGCATCTACTCCACGGCCAAGCTGGTGCTGGGCAGCGCGGTGGGAGAGCTGGAGGAGGCGGTGGTGGGGCTGCCCTCCCACCCCCCGCGGGGAGCCGGCGGCATGGGCGAGCTGGAGATCCGCGAGGTCATCGTGGACGAGAAGCCCTTCCAGTGCGGCGTCTGCGAGAAGGCCTTCAAACGGGCTTGGGAGCTCTTCAGCCACGAGGTGGTGCACAACGAGGAGCGGCCGTTCCGCTGCAACCTCTGCCAGGCTTCCTTCAAGCGCCACTCGGACTTCAAAAGCCACCGGCTGGTGCACACGGAGGAGCGGCCGTTCCGCTGCGAGCTCTGCGGGAAGCGCTTCAAGCGCTCTTCCAACCTGCAGGAACACCGGCGCATCCACAGCGGCGAGCGGCCCTTCCGCTGCCCGCGCTGCGCCAAGAGCTTCAAGACCCCCTACGAGCTGCAGCGCCACGCGCTCACCCACTGCGCCGAGAAGCCCTTCAAGTGCGCCGACTGCGGCAAGGACTTCCCCACCTCCAACGCCCTCCTGCTCCACCAGCGGCAGCACTGCGACGACAAGCCCCACGTCTGCGGCGTCTGCGGCAAGAAGTTCACCTACGGCCACAGCCTGAAGGTGCACGAGCGGGTGCACACGGGCGACCGGCCCTTCGTGTGCCCGCTCTGCGGGAAGGGCTTCAAGCAGTCCAACGCGCTGTCCTCGCACGAGCGGGTGCACACGGGCGAGCGCCCCTTCGTGTGCAAGACCTGCGGGAAGGCCTTCAAGCAGTCGTCCTACCTGGTGATCCACGAGCGGGCGCACACCGGCGAGCGGCCCTACAAGTGCGAGGTGTGCGGGAAGGCCTTCGCCCGGCCCTCCCTGCTCCTGCAGCACCACCGCGTGCACAGCCAGGAGCGGCCCTACAAGTGCAGCTTCTGCCACAAGTTCTTCAAGGACCTGGCCTACCTGGCCGTGCACGAGAAGGTGCACACGGGCGAGACGCCCTACAAGTGCAGCGTGTGCGACAAGGGCTTCGCTCACCCCTCCAACCTGCTGCAGCACCAGCGTGTGCACCGCGACGGCTGAGCCTGAGGGGAAGCACCACCTCAGGGGCTGGGGGACCCCCCCGAGGCCCAGCGTGGACCCCCCCAAAGCTGCGGTGCTTCTCCTGAGCCCGTTGCCAAACCCGGACCTGCCTCCGTTGGGGGGGTGATCCCAGCGGGACCTTGCCCAAGCCCATGGGCTGGAGTGGCTGCAAGCTCCTGGTGGGCACATCGTGGCTCGTGGCACGGTGTGGGATGGACGTTCCTGGGTTTGGGGTGGGAGATGCCACAACGGTACAAGTAGTGGAAGGAACCACGGGGAAGAGTGAGGAGTGGACACCTCCCTTTCCCTCCTGAAGCCTTTTTGGGTTCAGCGTCCCATCCATATCTCATGCTGCTGCTAATGACCTGGTTCATCACCTCCTTTTATCCCACCCCGGGGCGCTGGTGGGGCTGGTAGGGAGCAGAAGGGGTGGTTGGGGGGTGCATGCTGCTGCCATCCACTTCGGGAGCCTCAGCAAGTGATGGTGCTGGAAGTTCTCCAGCATCTCCTGGGACTTTCTAGGTAAGAGCCTGGATTGAGGCCGGGCAAGTGAGACACGACCAGCCCTCGGCATCATCCTCCTCATCCTCCTCTCGCTTCCTGGAGTGACCCCTGTGCTGCTGAGCAGAGGGTGGCACATGGACCTTTGCTCATGAGGATGAGACAAGACCCTCGTCTTGATGATGCCCTCATGCTGTCCCTCGGACTCCTGGAGATCCCAGGTCCCACCATGTCCCCCCATTCCGTACGGTCCCTGTAGTGCTGGGAACAGGGGGGTGGGATGTGCACACTAATTACAGGATGGTTATTTAACAGTGGCTTTGTCTCGGCGTCTTCAGCTCATGGCTGTGTCCAGCAGGGGCCTGACGTGGTCCTTGCTGGTCTTGCCACCTTCTCCCAGTGTCCTTCAGACATGGGTGGGAGGTCGCTTGACAAGGAGAGACCCATCAGATCCCTCTTGGGCTGATTGGGGCTGGTGGATCCACCTCCCGTTTCAGCCCTTGGGGCAGCTCTGGTCTATGTGAGGCCGTTCCTGGCTGAGGATCATGAAGTTGTGATTTGATTTTGGGGTTGAGCCTGTTCCTGAACATCCTTTGTTGCCCAGCTGGTAGTGGGCACATCTCAAGAGGTTCCCATGCTGGGATCTGCTTTCTCCACATGTCCCTGAGGTGGGAGGAAGGGGTTTTCCAAGCAGTTGATGGAGCTGTGGGGTTGCATTCAACTGCTGAGGCTATCAGAGATGGGCTGGGATACCTGCTTGGCCTCCAGCTCCTCTTCCAGAAGAGCTTGTGTCTCTTCTAGTCCCTATGTCCTATATTCCAGCCCCTGCGATGGGTGTCTGGGGTGGTCGAGGGTAGGTGGCACCGGGTTGGAGATGAGCATCCTGCCCTGTGGGATCTCCAGCCTTTGGCATCCTGAAGGCCAAGGGGAGGTTTACCCTCCTGATGTGTGTTTTGGGTGGGGGATGAGGACCATCACTGGTGGTTCAAGCCCCAGGGTGGCTGCTCCCAGAGATGCCCATCTTGGAATTAAGGCTGGGACCACGCACCAAGTGCTGGTGGTCACCAAGTGATAACGTGATGGTCACCACCATCTCGGTAGCTGGCAAGGAAAGGGGTGTCCTCACTGCTGTGTTGGGCTGCTCGGGTGTCCTGCAGACCCCCTGCTCCCTTTGGGCCATGGTCTTGGGGGGGGAATCTCCTGTGCTTTCGGTTCTGTGCTTCTCCCAGTTTTGGGATGTCATCCCTGGGGAAGCTGGTACCAGAGACCCTGATGGACCCCAAAGTGAGGCTGAGAGCAGGGTCCCTCTGCGCTGGGATGTGGGGTGGCAGCAGGGACCCACGAGCCACCGGGTAAGAGCACATCTTGTGCCACCGTGAACCTCAGCATGAAGGTTCCTCACTTTTGGGTCACCAAGGGACGGGCACAGGTTGAGGGCGCTGTGGCCACCTCCGTGGAGGACACCTGAGGATTTGGGGCTGGGTAAAGTGCTTTGCAGCTGAGATGGTCAAGACATGGGGGGGGTCTTGGCCTCCATCCGAGGTGTGGGGGAAGCTGTGACAGAGCAGCATGAAAGCACCTTGTGTGCGTGTGTCCCCCCAGCGCTCACCCATCACACCCAGAGGGTTGGGGTCCCCCTTTTAATTGGTTTGCACCCCCCTTTCTGCTCCTTGCACTGGCCACCAGGTTCCTCAGGCTCCTACTGAGCCCCGGGGGCTACTTGGGGGGGGGGGGGTTAAATAAGTGTCCCCAGGCTGGAGACCCCCTCCTTGGCCACTTGTTTTGGGGCTCCTGAGAGAAGTCCTTGGTACCAGCTGGTTGTGGAGTTGTCCTGCCCTTCACTTGGTGCTTTGAGTCTTCAGGAAGATGGATGAAGGAGAAGTGGGGACACCAAGAGCCTGGTGTGACCCCCCCCCAGGGCATGAGCTTGGGGTTGGCATCATGGGGCAGGGTCTTCCTTCATGAGCTGCGTCATCTCCGTGTCGTCCTCGGGGGCTCCTGCCGTGGTGGGGAGGTAGATGGCCCCCATGGGCTGGAAGGAGGTGGCTGGAGCACCCTGGTCCCTGAGGCGCTGGTGGGCTGTGGGATGGAGGGGACATGGGGCTGATCCCCATCTCCATGGCCCCATGGGTGAAGTGGGGGGCCAGGAGTTGGGGTGTAGGAACGTAGGGATGGGACGGTCACCTCCAGCCTGGGCTGCTGCGATGCACCTTCTCTGGAGGATGAGCCACAGCAGGACCCCGCTCAGCAGCATCACCAGCACCAGCAGCACGATCAGCGCCAAGCAGGATGATGGAGCACCTGGGGTTGGGGAGAGGGGACTTGGGATCCCGTTTCCAGTCATGAGCAGTAACAACGAGCAAGAAAAGCCATCACCCACCACAGCCTGACCTCCCCCAGCACCTCAGCTGGTGGCAGAGCGGGGCTTTCCTTAATGAAGCTTGCCATTAAGAGCTATATCCCATGGGATGGGGAGGTTGGAGCGACCTTCCATGTTCCTGCTGCTCTTAAAACCTCCATCAGCCCTCCTGTGTGTTGTCCCATGTTGGATTTGGGGGGCTGTGTCTCACACAGGCCTATTTCTGACCCTGCTCCATCCTTCAGAGTTGTCTCAGCTCTACCACAACCTGTCTGAGCAATGAGGGCTGGTCCTGGAAGGAACCCGGAGGGTTTGGGGTGGGAAATTTGGGCTCAAAAGAAGAAATAATGGAATGGGTTGGGTTGGGAGGGACCTTAAAGCTCATCCAGCTCCAACCCCTGCCACGGGCAGGGACACCTTCCACTAGAGCAGGTTGCTCCAAGCCCCTGTGTCCAAGCTGGCCTTGAACACTGCCAGGGATGGGGCAGCCACAGCTTCTCCATTCAACCCATTCCAGTGTCCCACCACCCTCATGGTGAAGAACCTCTTCCCATTATCTCATCCAACTCTTCCCTTTTCCAGTTGGAAGCTGTTTCTCCTCATCCCATCCCTTCATTCCCTTGTCCAAAGCCCTTCTCCATGTTTCTTGTAGCCCCTTTAGGCACTGGAGCTGCTCTAAGGTCTTCCCTTCAGGAGCCTTCTCTTCTCCAGGCTGCCGCAGCCCAGCTCTCTCCAGAAGGGATGCACGAGTGTGTTTGGGAGTCTCCAAACACCATCTCCAACGTTCCCAAAGGTGATGGCAAACGAAACGCATCCCCCAGGAACAGCCCTGGAGCTCACCGGGGTGCACATGTGCAACCTCTCCACATGCACCTCCCCTTGGCACCTTTCCCCCCCCTCCCCGCTCTTTGCAGACCCCACAAAGGGTCCCGGTGCTCACCCTTGGGCTGTGTGCACACCACGGTGGCCACCGAGCCCTGCAGGCACGGCCCTGGCGCCGTGTCTCTGTGCTGGCACTCGAGGAGCAGCGACTCGGTGCCGCGGCAGCTCAGCCCCTCCAGCATGGCCCGGCCGTGCTCCTGGCCGAGCGGGGCTCCCATGGGTGCTGCCTGGGCTGGCCCGCAGCCCAGCTGCCTGCAGACCACCGCGGCCTCCAGCAGGCTCCAGCCGCTGCTGCACACCCCGTGCCACGTGGCGTTGTAGAGCACCTCCACCCGCCCCGCGCAGGGACCGGGGCCGTCCTGCACCCGCAGCTGCAAGGGGTTGGTGCCTGCAAGAGGAGCACAGGGGTGAGACGGAGCCTCCAGGAGAGCTTCTGACCTGTCATATGCTCATGGAATGGGTTGGGTTGAAAGGAACCTTCAAGCTCATAGACTCATGGAATGGGTTGGGTTGGAAGGGACCTTCAAGATCATAGACTAATGGAATAGTTTGGATTAGAAGGGACCTTCAAGCTCATAGACTCATGGGATGGGTTGGGTTGGAAGGGACCTTCAAGATCATAGACTAATGGAATAGTTTGGATTAGAAGGGACCTTAAGGATCATACTCATGGGATGGGTTGGAAGGGACTTTCAAGCTCATAGACTCATTGAATAGTTTGGGTTGGAGGGGACCTTCAAGCTCATAGACTCGTGGAATGGGTTGGGTTGGAAGGGACTTTCAAGCTCATAGACTCATGGGATGGGTTGGGTTGGAAGGGACCTTCAGGCTCATAGACTCATGGAATAGTTTGGGTTGGAGGGGACCTTCAAGCTCATAGACTCGTGGAATGGGTTGGGTTGGAAGGGACTTTCAAGCTCATAGACTCATGGGATGGGTTGGGTTGGAAGGGACCTTCAGGCTCATAGACTCATGGAATAGTTTGGGTTGGAAGGGACCTTCAAGCTCATAGACTCGTGGGATGGGTTGGGTTGGAAGGGACCTTCAAGCTCATAGACTACTGGAATAGTTTGGATTAGAAGGGACCTTCAAGCTCATAGACTCATGGAATGGGTTGGGTTGGAAGGGACCTTAGAGCTCATCTAGTTCCAGCCCCCTGCCATGGGCAGGGACACCTTCCACTAGAGCAGGTTGCTCCAAGCCCCTGTGTCCAACCTGGCCTTGAACACTGCCAGGGATGGGGCAGCCACAGTTCTCATTATTCCCATTATTCCCCTAGCGATCATTCCCATCACTGATGTCCCCCCAGCGCTGCAACCTCCCAGCCACAGCTAGAACCACTTTTTGGGGCAACCATTGACCACCTGAGCACACGACTCCCGCGTCTTCATTGTGGTTGCAGTTATGGAGTCCCCAACTCCTGGGGTTGCACTGGGCGAAGGTGGTCTCCATGCCGGTGCACTTGGCGTTGTCCAGCCAGATGGGGTCTACCCCTGGCCCGAAATGAGCTTGTCCCGGTGCCGCAATGGCCGTGCCGCAGCCCAGCTCCCTGCAGATCACTTTGGCATCATTCAGGTCCCAATCGTCATCACAGATGGTGCCCCACTGCTGCTTGTATTGCACCTCCACCCTCCCGGCACAGCGGTTCGGGCCATTGGCCAAGCGAATCTGCACCGTGTCCGTGATGTTGGCATCTGCCAAGAGAAATCTGGTTGGGAAATGGGAACAGGACACCCATCACCTTGCCAAAAGATCCCCAAACCAGAAGCCAGAGGGCAAGTGCAGTCATTATGGTCACCCTTAGTGAGGGATGCACCCTGTCCAGAAGAGCGTGGCCATAGGGATGGACTTCAGGCGCACCTTCATACCCTAGAATGGTGGTGTCTCCTCCTTGCACATGGGTGTGCAATGGAGACCAGGCTGGGGATTTAGGGTCGGGTGGTCCCCTCAAGACAGGGGTTGTCTCACTTGGTGCCATGGGGAGGAGGATGCGAAGGTTTTCATCATGGAATGGTTTGGGTTGGAGGGGACATTCAATGGTCATCTAGTTCCAACCCCTCTGCAGTGAGCAGGGACATCTTCAACCAGGTCAGGTTGCCCAAAACCACATCCAGCCTGGCCTGGAATGTGTCCAGGGATGGGGCATCCACCACTTCTCTGAACAACCTGTGCCAGTGCCTCACTACCCTCAGAGCGAAGAACTTCCTCACTGAATCTCCCTCTTTTAGGTTAAAACCATCACCCCTCATCCCATCACAACAATCTCTCCTCATCTTTCTTACAGGTTCCATTATGAGATGTTGGTTGGGAATGGGGTGGGAACCTGTTGCTGGGTTGGGGACAAACCTTGCCTGAAAGAGGCTTCCCTCCCCAAAACCCATCCCTTTCCAGGGCTTGCATCACCCCAGATCCAGGATAGAATCATAGAATCATGGAGTGGTTTGGGTTGGGAAGGACCTTGAAATCATCTAGTTCCTCTTCATCAGGGGTTGTAGTGATAGGACAAGGGGTGATGGGTTTAAAGCGAAACAGGGGAAGTTCAGGTTGGATCTAAGGCAGAAGTTCTTCCCTGTGAGGGTGCTGAGGCGCTGGCACAGGGTGCCCAGAGAAGCTGTGGCTGCCCCATCCCTGGCAGTGTTCAAGGCCAGGTTGGACACAGGGGCTTGGAGCAACCTGCTCTAGTGGAAGGTGGCCCTGCCCATGGCAGGGGGCTGGAACTAGATGAGTTTGAAGGTCCCTTCCAACCCAAACCATTCCATGATTCCAACCCTGCTGACATGGGCAGAGCAAACAGACCCTGTGGTCATCCCTGCGATGCTCTCAAGGGTTACAGCAGGATGGGCCGTACCTGAGCACACCACGCCGGCGTCCTCTCCGTGGTGGCAGTTACTCCGTCCCCAGGGGTGGCTTTGGCACTGGGCGAGCGTGTCCTCGCTGCCGGTGCAGCTCACATCATCCAGCCAGATGTGCCCCGTGCCCTGGCCGAAGTGAGCGTGGCCGTGGGCTTCCTGAGCGCTTCCACAGCCCAGCTGCCGACACACCACCTTGGCATCGCTCAGGTCCCAGCCGTCGTCACACACCGTCCCCCACTGCCCGGCGTGGAGCACCTCGACCCGCCCGGCGCAGCGGTGGGGCCCGTCCACCAGCCGCAGCGATGACATGTTCCAGGAGCCGGCGCCTGGAAGCACCACAGGGTGGGTTGGGGACACACACAAGGTGTTGGTGGCAGCGTCTAGGACTGGGGAGGGGAAGGATCCCTTCACCCCAGGAAGGGTTTGACCATCCCGCTGCAGAATAGAGTCATGGAATCATGGAACTATGGAGTCAGAGAGTCATAGAATCAACTCAGTTGGAAAAGAGCATCAAGATCAAGTCCAACTAAGTTGGAAAAGAGCTTTAAGAGCATCGAGTCCAACCATTCCCCAGCACGGCCACCACTAACCCATGGCACTGAGGGCATTGGCTACACGGTGTGTGAGCGCTTCCAGGGCCGGTGACTCCAGCCCTGCCCTGGGCAGCCTGTTCCAATGCCTGAGCACCCTTTGGGGAAGGAATTGTTCCTCATCTCCATCTAAACCTCCCCTGGTGCAGCTTGAGGCCGTTTCCTCTTGTCCCATCCTTTGGGAGAAGAGGACAGAGAACCACCTCCAGGCTCCATCCTTTCAGGCAATTATAGAGAGCAACAAGGTCCCCCCTGAGCCTTCTCTCTGCCAAACTAAACCCCCCCCAAGCATCACCGCAGAGGCAGCCGGATGCAGGACGGACACCCCTTGGTCCCCCAGCACACCCCATGTTTTAGCAGCAGGACGCACCTGAGCACACCACGCCGGCGTCTTCCCCATGGTTGCAGTTGTTCTGTCCCCAGGGCCTGGCATGGCACTGGGCGAGCGTGTCCTCGCTGCCGGTACAAGCCACATCATCCAGCCAGATGCGCCCCGTCCCCTGCTTGAAGTGAGCCAGAGCCGGCGCTGCCTCGGCGCTGCCGCAGCCCAGCTGCTGACACACCACCACCGCGTCCTTCAGGTCCCAGCCGTCGTCACACACCGTCCCCCACTGCCCGGCGTGGAGAACCTCAACCCTCCCGGCGCAGCGGTGGGGCCCGTCCACCAGCCGCAGGTCAGCGGAGCTGGAGTTCCCTGCTGCGGAGGAACACACATGAACCTGCGTGCACCGGGCTGGGGGCACCCGCGCGTGGAGGCAGAGCATCAACCAGCCTGTAAAAGACCTTTAAGCTCATTGAGTCCAACCTTTACCCCGCCACTGCCAAGGCCACCACTAACCCATGGCACTGAGAACCTTGTCTACACGGTCTGTGAATGCTTCCAGGGATGGTGGCTCCAGCACTGCCCTGGGCAGCTTGTTCCAATGCCTGAGCACCCTCTCAGTGGATAAATCCTTCCCAATATCCAACCTAAACCTCCCCTGGTGCAGCTTGAGGCCGTTTCCTCTTGTTCCATCACTACTTGGGAGCAGAGACCAGCCCCCTCCTGGCTCCATCCTCCTGTCAGGCAGTTGTAGAGAGCGATAAGGTCCCCCCTGAGCCTTCTCTTCTCCAGTCTGAACCCCCCCAGGTCCCTCAGCCGTTCCTCATCACACTTGTGCTCCAGGCCCTGCACCAGCTCCATTGCCCTTCTCTGGACCCTGAGCCCCCCCCTGCCTGCATCCCAGGAATAACCAGCACCTCCAGCACCCCATGTGCTTCAACCCCATGTGGGCCAGCGTTGGGGCATTGGTAGCATTGAACAGGGAAGGCGTTGTTGTAGGTGGGTGCTGCTCTTTTAACCATGGGGACAAACCCCTGGGTGCAATGCTGCAGGATCATGGACTCATGGAATGGGTTGGGTTGGAAGGGACCTTAACGCTCATCCAGTTCCAACCCCCTGCCATGGGCAGGGACACCTTCCACTAGAGCAGGTTGCACCTTCATTCCTTTCATCCCCCAATGTGTGTGTGTGTGTATACTGGTACTCAACTGATACCCCCAACTAATACTAGAGGTTGTCCTTGACTCAAGTGCACATGGGTCCAGGAGATACACACGGGTGTGAGCTGCAAGAAGCTCCTACCCCAGCCCTGCTCACAGCATCTCCTCCCAAGGGCTGCCCATCGCTGGGTACCAGCAGCAGTTTAAACCCCCCATGCCACCCCCAGCTCTCACCTGCACACACCACGCCAGCATCCTCCCCATGGTGGCAGTTGTGGATGCCCCACATCTTGGCCGGGCATTGGAAGAAGTCCGTCTCCTGCCCGGTGCAGCTCACGTCATCCAGCCAGATGGGGCCGGCTCCCCATCCGAAGCGAGCGGAGCCGGAGGCCAGCACGGCAGCACCGCAGCCCAGCGCCCGGCACACCACCGCCGCGTCCCGCAGGTCCCAGTTGTCATCGCAGATCGTGCCCCACTTGTTGGCGTAAAACACCTCGACCCTCCCGGAGCACTCGCTCAAACCACCTACCAGGCGGAGCCGGGGGCTGCTGGCGATGCCCGAGTCTGGGAATCAACAGGGAATGGGCGCTGTTAGGGATGTACTTATGGAATCAACCAGGTTGGAAAAGATCTTCGAGATCATCGAGTCCAACCTTTACCCCAGCACTGCCACCACTAACCCATGGCACTTAGAACCTTGTCTACACGATGTGTGAACACTTGCAGGGATGGTGGCTCCAGCACTGCCCTGGGCAGCCTGTTCCAATGCCTGAGCACCCTTTGGGGAAGGAATTGTTCCCAATATCCCACCTAAACCTTCCCTGGTGCAGCTTGAGGCTATTTCCTCTTGTTCCATCACTACTTGGGAGCAGAGACCAGCCCCCTCCTGGCTCCATCCTCCTGTCAGGCAGTTGCAGAGAGCGATAAGGTCCCCCCTGAGCCTTCTCTTCTCCAGACTAACCCCCACAGGTCCCTCAGCAATTCCTCATCACACTTGTGCTCCAGACCCTTCACTTCCCTGGTCCTTCTGGCCACACTATTGCTGATCCAGGCCAGGATGCTGTTGGCCTTCTTGGACCTTCTGGTTGTCCCTGTCTTGACCTGTCCTTCTAAGGAAGCATCTGCTGCCACTCAAGGAGCACCCATAAGAGAGATGCTTCAGACCCCTGATCATCCTTGTGGCCTCCACTGGACTCTCTCCAGTAGCTCCTTGTCTTGTACTGAGGAGCCCAGAGCTAGATGCAGTTCTCCAGATGTGGCCTCACTAGGGTTGAGTAGAGGGAGGGAATCATCTCCCTCCACTCGCTGATGTACCCCAGGATGCTCTTGGCATCATGAGAAAAGCCTTAGACACAGAGAAAGCCCATGCTGAGGGTCACCTGCGCACACAACGCTGGCATCTTCCACGTGGTTACATGCATGTTGTCCCCAAGGCTTGACCGGGCATTCAGCGAGGGTGGCTTCTGTCCCAACGCAGCTCACCCCATCCAACCAGATGGGGCCAGATCCTTGTCCAAACCCGGAGAGCCCCGGGGCGGACAGGGCTGCCCCACAGCCGAGCTGCCGGCACACCACGGCCGCATCCAGCAGGTCCCAACCATCGTCGCAGACGGTTCCCCACTGCTGGCTGTGGAACACCTCCACCCTCCCGGCGCAGCGGTGTGGGCCGTTCACCAGCCGCAAGGCTTCCGAGCTCCTCGGGTCGACGTCTAAAACCAGAACCAGAGGACAATAAAGCCTGGCCAGAGATGCCGGCCATGCGGTGGGACCTCCCCTTGCAAGACGTCTTGCAAGGGCTCCACCAGCACCATGAGTGTGTTCTCTTGGGATAAAGCCTCTGAGGACCATGCCCAGTAGATTGTGAACTTGGCCAAATTAGAAGCATGGAATCCCAGCTTGGAAGGGACCTCAAGGATCAGCTGGTCCAACCTTTCTAGGCAAAGCATGAGCTAGATGTCCCAGCACCCTATACAGCCAAATCTTAAGTGTCCAATGGTGGGGAGTCCAGCACTTCCCTGGGGAGATTATTCCAATGGCTGGTTGTTCTCATGGAGGATCTCCAATGATGGGAGTATCCTCATGGGGGCAAGGAGGCACCATCATGCTGCCTTGGTGAAGAGAAGGGACACCCCGAGGACTAGAGGCTGTGTGGCAGCATGGATAAAGAACCCCAAAACCACAGGGGTAGCAGCAACCCTGGTGTGCCAGCACTCCGTGTGTGATGGAATGTCTCCATTCTATAGGCTTGGGATTTCTGGGAATCCCAGGCTGAGGTTTTCCAAGCGCTTTGCCTGGGGGAAGCCAGGAGATGGCAACCACCTTGTTGCTCCCTGGTGGGTCTGAAGGAACAAGGGGGAGGTTGAGCAGGAGCAGGAGGAGGTGGATGCTGACCTGATCCCCGACTCACCGCCACTGACCTGCAGCTGCAGAGCACACGACGCCGGCGTGTCCCCTCGACCTGCAGCTCTCCGCGCCCCACAACTTCACCTTGCATTCCAAGAGGGCCCCCTCCGTCCCGGTGCACTCCACGGCATCCACCCAGATGAGGCCATCTCCTGTCCCAAAGCGGGGGGACCCCACCGCCTCGTGCGCCGTCCCGCACCCCAGCTGCTGACACACCACATGGGCCTCGGCCAGGTCCCAGCCATCGGAACAGATCCCACCCCAGCGCTGGTCATGGAACACTTCGAGTCTCCCGGAGCACGGGTCCGAGCTGTTCACCAGGCGGAGGCTCCCGAGGTCGGAAATGCCTGATCCTAGAGCACCAGAGAGCAAACACGTGTTAAGGAGATACCTTCTGCCCCATGGAACCTTCAGCAGTGAGTTGAGCACTCCTGGGGGTCAAAGATGCCCTTGTCTGTCACACCTTATGTGTCACGGATGCTCTTGCCATGACAGAGAGGACAGACCTTTGAGCTGGCCCAAGTGGTGCCCAAGTCTTGGTTACATGGGCTTGTCCATAGCCATAGAATCAAAGATTGGGACCCCTCCTAAAGCAGACACCAAGGGCAGGGTCCAGTCACATCCTTGTGCCATTTGGGACTCCTGGGATACCTCACCTGCTGCTCCTGAAGGGCACAGGCTTTCCTGTAGGATCTCTTAGCCCAACTCCAACTAGGGTGAGGTGTTACCTTCCCATGCCTGGGCAACTGAGCTCAACACTGGCTGTGTCAGTCAGTGACACCTGGATATTAAGTGAAGTCCAGCCTGATATTAAGCAATCTGGTTGCAACCCAGTGCCCCCAGCCACTAAAATGGGCTGTGGGGTTCCTCTGGTAGAAAGTCAGAGCTGGAGAGGAGATAGAGGGATGGGAGATGGAATCTCATGGGCTCACACAGTGCTGAGCAGGAGATAGAGGGGTGGGAGATGGAATCTCATGGGCTTACGCAGTGCTGAGCAGGAGATAGAGGGGTGGGAGATGGAATCTCATGGGCTCACTCAGTGCTGAGCAGGAGATAGAGGGATGGGAGATGGAATCTCATGGGCTCACTCAGTGCTGAGCAGGAGATAGAGGGATGGGAGATGGAATCTCATGGGCTCACTCGGTGCTGAGCAGGAGATAGAGGGATGGGAGATGGAATCTCATGGGCTCACTCGGTGCTGAGCAGGAGATAGAGGGATAGGAGATGGAATCTCATGGGCTCACTCGGTGCTGAGCAGGAGATAGAGGGATGGGAGATGGAATCTCATGGGCTCACTCGGTGCTGAGCAGGAGATAGAGGGATGGGAGATGGAATCTCATGGGCTCACGCTGTGCTGTGCAGGAGATAGAGGGATGGGAGATGGAATCTCATGGGCTCACTCGGTGCTGAGCAGGAGATAGATGGAATCTCATGGGCTCCTGCAGCTCTGAGCATCACAGGGACATCAACCATGGACCAACCAAAGCTGTCCGAGAGTCCTCCCTGACCATGAGGCCAGTTCTAATGGGAGAAGACCCATTTGTCCTGCAGCCTGCAGGTGATTACCTGAGCAGATCACGCTGGCGTCCTCTCCATGCTCACACCCATGGATGCCCCAGCCCTTGGACCTGCATTCGGAGAGGGCAGCCTCCGTCCCCGTGCAGCGCACGTTGTCCAGCCAGATGGGTCCCTGTCCCTGCCCGTAGTGAGCGCGGTGCGGGGCCAGCACCACGGCGCCGCAGCCCAGCTGCCGGCACAGCACCTTGGCGTCCAGGAAGTCCCAGCTGTCATCACACACCGTCCCCCACTTCCCGTTGTGGAACACCTCGACCCTCCCGGCACAGCCGCCGGAGCCGTTCACCAGCCGGACCGGGGCGAAGCTGGACACAACCGAGCCTGCGGGAGGGCAAGGACGTGCTCAGAGCATCCGGCACCAAGGTGGGAAGAGGAAGAACCCTTTGTCTTGGCACATAGATGGTGCTGTGTGGTCAGGTTGCTTCTGAACCCACAGCATCTCATCCTCACCCATGGAGACACTTCTCCAAGGGCTTGGTGCTGCATGGTTGTGTTGCTTCTGAACCCACAGCATCTCATGCCCATCCATGGAGACACTTTGTCTCATCCCCACCCATGGAGGCACTTCATCTCATGCCCATCCATGGAGACATTTCTCCAAGGGTTCGGTGCTGTGTGGTCACATTGCCTCTGAACCCACAGCATCTCATCCCCACCCATGGAGACACTTCTCCAAGGGCTTGGTGCTGCATGGTTGTGTCACTACTGAACCCACAGCATCTCATGCCCATCCATGGAGACACTTTGTCTCATCCCCACCCCTGGAGACACTTCTCGATGGGTTTGGGGGTACTTGACCCAGCAGCAAGAGGCACCTTGCTCCCAGCTGGGATGGGGACATTCCTGGTGCTGACCCATGGCTGGTGCTGGAGTGGAACCCACCTGAGCACACCACGCTGGCATGTTTCCCGTGGTCACAGCTCCTGTCTCCCCCTGAGCTCGCTGGGCATTCCCTCAGGCTCAGCTCTGTGCCCTGGCAGTTCACGTTCTCCAGCCGCACGCGCAGGGGGCTGGTGCCGAAGTTCGCTCCCTCCGACGCCGGCAGCGCCGTCCCGCATCCCAGCTCCCGGCACACGACCTCGGCGTCCCATTTATCCCAGCTCTGGCCGCAGACAGCTCCCCAGTGCTCCTCATGGAGCACCTCGACCCTGCCGGCGCAGCGGTGCGAGCCGTTGGCCAGCCGGAGCGAAGCCGGCTCCGGGATCAGTGAGTCTGCAAACACCCAAGGGAGTCATGAATGCCTCCAGACATGCTCGTCCCATTGGAATTCAAGCTCCCAGCTCCTCCTCCAACTGCCAAAAGCCTCAGAGAAGAGGAGGGGTGAAACCCAAAACTCCCCCCAGGAGCACCCTGCACCAGAGCATCTCCGTGCAGAGGGTGCACACTGGTCCTGCACCCTCCTGGACCCCACTCCCTGCAGGAATTGCTCTCCAGGCAGGTTGCTTTTGAAGAGCTTCCCCACAATGAGTTGGTCCTGTTGTGGGAGCTGGAGTGGGAAATAGGGATCCCTGCAGGGATGTCTCCCATGGCCTTAAATCATAGAGGCATAGAATCAACCAGGTTGGAAAAGACCTTTAAGATCATCAAGTCCAACCATTGCCCCAGCACTGCCAGGGCCACCACTAACCCATGTTGCATGAGGTTGTCCAAGTGCAGGACCCGGCACATTGCCTTGTTGAACCTCAAACCATTGGCCACAGACCATGGATCCAGCCGGTCCAGATCCCTCTGCAGAGCTTCCAACACTCCCACCCAATTTGGTGTCATCTGAGGGTGCCCTCGATCCCCTCATCCAGATCATTGATAAAGAGATGAAACAGAACTGGCCCCAGCACTGAACTCTGGGGGACACCACCAGTGGCGGGTCACCAACTAGATGTGACACCATTCACCCCAACTCTTTGGGCTCTGCCAATCCAGCCTGTTCTTTACACAGTGAAGAATCCACCTATCCAGGCCATAAGCAGCCAGTTTCTGCTTGGGATGGGAGGAGCAGCCATCAGATGGGACCATCAAGTGCAGGGAGGGTGATGAAGAACCCCACTGGTTGCACCTTACCATCCCTCCACCTTGCATGGAGCGATGCGGAAGGAGAAGTCCTCACCTGAGCAAACCACACCAGCATCTTCCCCGTGGTAGCAGTTACCGGTGCCCCAGGGCCGGGCCGGGCAGGCGGACAAGGCGTTCTCCGTGCCCGTGCAGTTCGTCTCGTCCATCCAGATGATGCCGTCCCCGCGCCCAAACTGGCTTCTCCCCGGGGCCGACAGCGCTCGCCCGCAGTCCAGCTGCCGGCACACGACCTCGGCGTCCACCAGGTCCCAGTTGTCATCGCACACGGTCCCCCACTGCTTGTTGTGGAAGATCTCCACCCTGCCGGCGCAGCGGCTGCCATAGTTCACCAGCCGGACCTGGTCACCCTCCGAGTTACCTGGAAGAGTGAGATATGGAATCATGGAATGGGTTGGGTTGCAAAGGACCTTAAAGATCATCCAGTTCCAATCCCTGCCATGGGCAGGACACCTTCCACTAGAGCAGGTTGCTCCAAGCCCCTGTGTCCAACCTGGCCTTGAACACTACCAGGGATGGGGCATCCAAACCTTCTCCATTCAACCCATTCCAGTGCCCCACCACCCTCACAAGGAAGAACTTCTGCCTTATCTCCAACCTAAACCTCCCCTGTTTAAGTTTAAACCCTTCACCCCTTGTCCTATCACTCCAGTCCCTGATGAAGGTCCCTCTCCAGCATCCTTGTAGCCCCCTTCAGACCCTGGAAGCTGCTCTGAGGTCTCCACGCAGCTTCTCTTCTCCAGCCCCAATTTTCTCAGCTTCCCTTTGTATAGGAGATGCTCCAGCCCCTCCCATAGGAATAGATATCTGGGAATATAAATATGGGGAAGGGCCAGCATGCTGCAGCACATCCCACCCACTGACATCGCGACCAACCCCTCCAGGAGGATGCACCCAACTTCTCCAGCACCCAGACACCCTGTAATGGGAACACCCATGGCTTGTGGAGGCAGAAGATCAAGGTGATGGACGCTCCTCATGCTGTATCACACCCGAGGGGGTTACCTGAGCACACCACGACAGCTTCTTTCCCGTGGTGACAAGTGCCGTTGCCTCGGGGCTGCACCTTGCACATGGAGAGGGCGGTCTCGGTGCCCAGGCAGCTCACGCTGTTGGGCCACATTTGCCCAGGTCCTTGGCCAGAACGTGACCTGGCGGGTGCCACCAGCGCTGCACCGCAGCCCAGCTGCCGGCACACCACCCGCGCCTCGGCCAGGCCCCAGCCCTCGTCACACAGCGCTGCCCAGGCGCCGTGGTGGGGCACCTCCACCCTGCCGTCGCACCGCGTCGAGCCGTTGGCCAGGCGCAGCTCGGTGGCCACGGACATCCCCGAACCTGCCAATGACACGCAAGGGGGAGTGCACCGGGAGAGCCACAGCTTCAGCCTGGGCATCCTCTGTGTGTGGTGGGAGACCACATGCCCACGGTGCTCAGCATCCTCTTGAAAGTGGCTTTTGAGGGGTCGCTTTGAAAAAGGGCTTTATTGCAAAGTCAATTTATTGCAAAGACCCGTTATCGTAGAACCATAGAATGGTTGGGTTGGAAAGGATCTTTGAAGGTCATCTATAGAATCATAGAATCAAAGAATGGGTTGGAAGGGGCCTTTGAAGGTCATCTATAGAATCAAGAGAACCATAGAATGGTTGGGTTGGAAAGAACCTTTGAAGGTCATCTATAGAATCATAGAATCATAGAATGGGTTGGAAGGGGCCTTTGAAGGTCATCTATAGAATCAGAGAACCATAGAATGGTTGGGTTGGAAAGAACCTTTGAAGGTCACCTATAGAATCAGAGAACCATAGAATGGGTTGGGTTGGAAGGGGCCTTTGAAGGTCATCTCTAGAATCAGAGAACCATAGAATGGTTGGGTTGGAAAGGATCTTTGAAGGTCATCTGTAGAATCATAGAATCATAGAATGGGTTGGGTTGGAAGGGGCCTTTGAAAGTCATCTATAGAATCAGAGAACCATAGAATGGTTGGGTTGGAAAGGATCTTTGAAGGTCATCTATAGAATCATGGAACCATAGAATGGGTTGGGTTGGAAGGGGCCTTTGAAGGTCATCTGTATATATGCAGGACCCATCCCACAATCCTTTTGGAACCCTGGAAGTCCATCAATGGCCCCCGTTGCACCTCGAGGTGAGTTACCTGAACATATCACTCCAGCATCCTCCCCATGGAAGCAGTTGTTGTGGCCCCACGTGCTGGCCCGGCAGTTGAAGAGCGTGTCCTCGGTGCCGGTGCAGTTCACCTCGTCCAACCAGATGGGATCATGACCCCTTCCAAAGTGAGCCCCATGGGTGGCCGCCAGCGCCGTGCCGCAGCCGAGCTGCCGGCACACCACGGCCGCATCCAGCAGGTCCCAGCCATCATCGCAGACCGTGCCCCACATGTGGTCGTGCAGCACCTCCACCCTCCCGGCACAACGGTCAAGGCCATTGACCAGCTGGAGGGTGCCCAGGGTGGCCACGATGGAATCTGTGGGAAGAAGGTTGGAGAGGGGTTGTGCATCCCGCGGGATGGATGCAGGGATGCAGGGATGGAGGGATGCAGGGATGGATGCAGGGATGGATGCAGGGGGTGGATGCAGGGATGGAGGGATGCAGGGATGGATGCAGGGATGGATGGATGCAGGGATGGATGCAGGGGATGGATGCAGGGATGCAGGGATGGATGCAGGGATGGATGCAGGGATGCAGGGATGGAGGGATGCAGGGATGGATGCAGGGGATGGATGCAGGGATGCAGGGATGGAGGGATGCAGAGATGGATGCAGAGATGGATGCAGGGATGGATGGATGCAGGGATGGATGCAGGGATGGATGGATGCAGGGGATGGATGCAGGGATGCAGGGATGGATGCAGGGATGGATGGATACAGGGATGGATGCAGGGATGGATGGATGCAGGGATGGATGCAGGGGATGGATGGATGCAGGGATGGATGCAGGGATGCAGGGATGGAGGGATGCAGGGATGGATGCAGGGATGGATGCAGGGATGCAGGGATGGATGGATGCAGGGATGGATGCAGGGATGCAGATGTGCGCAGCCAGGTGGGTACCTGAGCACTCAACGCTGGCATCCTCAATGTGGTGACAGTTGTGTTCTCCCCACGGCCTCGCTCGGCATTCCGAAAGGTCCTTTTCCTCCCCGGTGCAGTTGACTTCATCCAACCAGATCTGCCCCGTCCCTTCTCCGTACCGAGCTCCCGGTGCCACCGACAGCACCGTCCCGCAGCCCAGCTGCCGGCACACGACCTGGCCCTCGAGGGAGCCCCATCCGTCATCACACACCGTCCCCCACGTCCCGTTGTGCAGCACCTCCACACGACCAGCGCAGCGGCTGGGACCTCCTTCCAGGCGAAGGGACTCCTTCGGGCTCTCACTGGATGCGCCTGGACATGCGGGATGGGGAAGAAGCAGGGAGGTGACATCCAGGGGGTGGATGGACTTTGTTTGAGGTGGCTCCTGCCACCCTAAAAGGATTTCAGAGGTGGCATTGGCCATCCCAGACCTGCCCTGGGCATCTCAGGTGTAGTCAGCTGAAGCCCATCTCTGCATCTAAACCTCAGGGGCTCATGTAACAGGCGGAAAAAGTCACAGACTCATGGAATGGGTTGGGATGAAGGGACCTTAAAGCTCATCCAGCTCCAACCCCCTGCCACAGGCAGGGACACCTTCCACTAGAGCAGGTTGCTCCAAGCCCCTGTGTCCAACCTGGCCTTGAGCACTACCAGGGATAGGGCATCCAAACCTTCTCCATTCAACCCATTCCAGTGCCCCACCGCCCTCACAGGGAAGAGCTTCTGCCTCAGAGCTCATCTCAATCTCCCCTCAGGCAGGTTAAAGCCATTCCCCTTGTCCTGTCCCTCCATCCCTTGTCCAAAGCCCCTCTCCAGGTTTCCTGGAGCCCCTTTAGGCACTGGAGCTGCTCTAAGGTGTCCCCTTAAGGAGCCTTCTCTTCTCCAGGCTGACCCAGCCCAGCTCTCTCAGTGCAGCTATTTGAGCTTATCCATGTGCTCAAGACACAGCTTTAGTAGCACAGTGTCTAGGCGTGAGATTGAGCTTGGCCCCATAGCAGGAGTGCTATCCGAAGGGAAACGGTGCGGGAAGGAGCCATCACTGGACATGAGTCACGTGCAGAGCTCCACTGGGTCAGCAGAAGTTCAGGAGGGATCTGATTGCGTTGTGTCAATAAGCTTTTTGACCATGGATAATGATTTCTGAAGAGCTCAGGTCCAGAAGCGTCTTTGCAACGCCACAATAAGCAAGAACCCAACCCTGCAGTGACCTCGCAGAGCTGAGGGACTCGCTGGCATGCTTCTTGCAAGCATTGCCCCGTCACACGTGCATTGACTGAGCTGGACAAGTCCCAGCCCAGATGTTCTCCAGCACATTCCTGATTTTGCTCACTCCAAACGTGGCCAGAAGGTGAATGTTTCTCCTTGTGCCCTTTGTAAATGAGAAACAGCACCAAAAAGGTTGCCCAAATGGAATAACCAGCTTCTGCTCTGAGCTGGAGCAGCTTGGGCAGAGCCCTGAGTCCACCCTTAACCACTTCCAAAGTGATGGCGTTGATGGATCATCAACACGATCCTGCTCCTCAGCAAAGCTCTTCCCCATCCTCGCACCAGCAAAGCTCCTCCCCATCCTTCAATCAATGTTTGGGAGCAAACCATGGCTCTGGAAAAGGGACCTGTAGGGTCTGCGGCTTCCTCACGGCTCTGTGAGCACAAGAATCATGGAAGCATAGAACCATGGACTGGTTTGGATTGAAAAGGACCTTAAGATCCAGAAGGGATCAGACGTGCTTCCCTCTACTCTTGTAATGCTCACAAGCCTTTGATTATGGGGCACAAGCCTTTGGCTGTGGGGTAAAGGCATGTGTGCAGCAGTAGACCTGCTCCTGGAGTGCAGCAGAGAGAGCTGAGCTCCTGACCTCACACAAAACCCTTTTGACCCACCTCCAAAGCCACACAAGCCACCCCCTCCTGCCCCAGCCCCCCCAGTGAAACCCAGGACCCATGGCCAGCCTCTGCTGTGCTCCGTGGAGCACAACTGGATGAGCTGATGTGGCCGATGGGCTCCCCATAGCAGCGAAGGGAAACACCACTCACCCCAAAGACACGCCATCAGGAGGAGAGTCCCCATGCTTTTGGCCCCACCACGATTGGGTTGGTTTCTGCTCCTGGGATGACTGGATGAAGGATGGAGACCTCTCGACGTGGCCATGTCTGCAGGGTGGAGGTTGGAGCGGACTGTCCCTGTGGGAGATGCCAACAGAGCCCTGTGTCCCGCTGGCCAGTGGGGCTTCTGCAGCAAACCCTCCTCTTCCTCTGCCCTGCTCCCAGCTGGGAGTTTCACTTCCCGTGAAGCTGTGCCAGGGGGTGACCTGCTGCCCCATCAGCGGCCACTCTTGTCACTGCCTTGCGCAATGGCAAAGCTGTTCCAGGAAAAACACGGAGCAAACAAACACGCGGGTCCCGTCTCGTACGTGTCAGCCCCGACGGCGCGGGGCCGCGGCCTGGGACAAGACTTTGGACATGCTTTAGAGTGCAAGCTCATAGACTCATGGATTGGGTTGGAAGGGACCTTAAAGCTGATCCAGCTCCAACCAGGGGCAGGGACACCTTCAACTAGAGCAGGTTGCTCAAGCCCCTGTGTCCAACCTGGCCTTGAACACTGCCAGGGATGGGGCAGCCCCAGCTTCTCCGTTCAACCCATTCCAGTGTCCCACCACACTCACAGGGAACTTCTTCCTAACATCTCATCTAAATCTTCCCTGTTTAAGCTTGAAACCATCACCCCTGGTCCTTATGAGAAGTCATCAGGACCCTTCATTACGGCTACATTAGCTTCTGGTGGGGTTTTGGGAGGTGAGGGAGCATCCACTGCAAGAAAACAGGTTAGTAAAGGCTGGAAAAGGCTTTATTGTGGAGCTGGAGCTGGTGGTGGTTGCCATCAGGTGAGCCTGGACGCTATCTGCCATGAGAAAGGGTCCCTTGCAAAGCACTGCCCCAAGCATGTCCTGAGATGCTGAGAAGCTGGAAGAGCTGCTGCCCTCCCATCCCTTGGTGGTGGCACGCTGGAGCTGTGCTGGAGAGAAGGAGTTTTCCAAAGGGGCCATCAAACAAACATCACTTCTTGCTCCGAATAGGAGGGTTCAGGTGGAGGTGGCTGCTGGGCTGGTGGGGCACTGAGGATGGGGCTTGCATTGGGCAAGCAGATTGCTGCCTCTAGGAAGCTCAACCAGGAGGAACCCAAACCCCAGAGGCATGCAGAGCTAGGGCTGGAGACCAGAAGAAGAGGTCTAGTGAACAAGGGGACAGAAGTGAGCTGGAAATGAGTCAAACCTCATCTCATAGAAGATGGAGCAGCCAGGGAAGGTGGCTGCGTTTATCTGCACCGAGGCTCGGTGAGCCCAAGGACTTTGTTCCTCTTCTTTGCAAACAAACAGGCCAGTGGCAAAGAGATTCCCGACAGTGACCAGCAAGGGAATCAGCGAGGTTGGAAAAGACCTTTAAGATCATCGAGTTCAACCTTCACCCCAGGACTGCCAGATCCACCTCTAAATCTTGTCACGAAGACCTTCTCCGAATGGTATACACATTTTATTGCACAAAACTGGGTCCAAGCTCCCGTTTCTCCCTATTCTGAGGACAGAATAGCTCCAACAGCTCCATGTCCCTCCTGTGTCGTTGCCCCAGTGCTGGACTCAGTGGCCCTTCCTTGTTGATGGCCAGGTTAATATCTCACCCAATGTTAGCTGAGTCTCCTGTATCTGACCCAATCTTCTACAATGCTCCTATATCCACAGTATCTGCTTTTCCACCACTTCCACCTTGCCAAGTCATTCCATATCCCTGAATCTGTGTAGGGATTCTCCTGGAAGTGGATTGAGTTCATACAACGGGTGAGGGACTCCTCACCCTGTTCCGGATGGGCTTTTGAGAGGCAGTTGTGGGCAGGGTGGGAGGGCACCTTGCTTGCTCCTGGATTGGGAAGTAACCCTCAATTCCATGGGAGATTAGGGGAAAAGGTAGGATCCCATTGGGAATGCGGTGAGGGTGATGGCACTGGGTGCCACTGCATGTGATGCTGCAGGGGGTTACAGGGATTACAGGGGTCTGTAGGTCTGGGAATAGGGATTACAGTGATTATAGGGATGGGAGTAGGGGTTATAGTGGCTATAGGGGTGGGAATAGGGGTTATAGTGGCTATAGGGGTGGGAATAGGGGTTATAGTGGTTATAGGGGTGGGAATAGGGGTTATAGTGGTTATAGGGGTGGGAATAGGGGTTGTAGTGGTTATAGGGGTGGGAATAGGGGTTATAGTGGTTATAGGGATGGGAATAGGGGTTATAGTGGTTATAGGGATGGGAATAGGAGTTATGGTGGTTATAGGGATGGGAGTAGGGGTTATGGTGGTTATAGGGATGGGAGTAGGAGTTATGGTGGTTATAGGGATGGGAGTAGGGGTTATGGTGGTTATAGGGATGGGAGTAGGGGTTATAGTGGTTATAGGGATGGGAATAGGGGTTATAGTGGTTATAGGGATGGGAATAGGGGTTATAGTGGTTATAGGGATGGGAATAGGGGTTATAGTGGTTATAGGAGTGGGAATAGGGGTTATAGTGGTTATAGGGGTGGGAATAGGGGTTATAGTGGTTATAGGGATGGGAATAGGGGTTATAGTGGTTATAGGGGTGGGAATAGGGGTTATAGTGGTTATAGGGATGGGAATAGGGGTTATAGTGGTTATAGGGATGGGAATAGGGGTTATAGTGGTTATAGGGGTGGGAATAGGGGTTATAGTGGTTATAGGGGTGGGAATAGGGGTTATAGTGGTTATAGGGATGGGAATAGGGGTTATAGTGGTTATAGGGATGGGAATAGGGGTTATAGTGATAGGGATGGGAATAGGGGTTATAGTGGTTATAGGGGTGGGAATAGGAGTTATAGAGGTTATAGGGGTGGGAATGAGGAGGCTGTGCAGATGGGGTTAGGATTCTGGAGTCTACCCAGAGGACCAGGTAGGGGTTGATGTGGGAAGACTTTGCTTGGAGATTGAGGAACTTGGCGCTGCACAGAGGAACTGGGACCCACAGAGACTCCGTGCAGTGAGCTGTGGGGCTATGGGGCAGAGGGATCCACCCTGCCAGGGAAGGTCCTCTCTGCTGACCATGGCAGCCACTGCTCTGCTCTGCTGGCTCCACAGGACGGGGTCTCCTGGGGTCTTGAGGGAGCCTTGCCTTCCCCACCAAGGCTGCCCTATGCCTCGAATGATGTCCCGGTGTCCTCTGTCTTCTTTAGGAGGAGGTTGTCTGCAAAAGGAAGGAACGGGGTGATGCCTGGAGGGTGCAAAGCCCACCCGGTTGGGCTGCACCCATGCCAGCAGGCGAGGTGCCCCATGATCCACAGTCCTGCTCTTACCTGGGGAGCGTCCAACCCATCTTCCCCACCTTGTCCACAGGTAGAGGACCAAGAGGGTCCCGCAGAGCATCATGCCCATGCCCAGGAGACCTTCCAGCACCGGACAGGAATCTACAATATCTGCAGGAAGAGTGAAGCTCAGAGGGATCGTCCAACCCTCTCTACCCCTCTCACCCTGCTCTTGCGTTGCATGTTTCTGGGCTCTTGCAGCATCTTCCCCCCTGGGTGCTGGGGCTGACCCTCATCAGGAGCAAGAGCTCCTCTGCTTTTGGGATGGTGCATGCATGGGCCCCCCACCACTGGGGTAATGCAAACATAGGTGGGATGCTCAGATCTCCAAGCCCACTGAGATGCCTTCACCTTGATGGCCCCACTCCACTGCCTTCAGCTGCCTCCACCCTGCCCACCTCAATGCTTCCAAGCTTGGGGTGGCGCTGGGAGCCTTCACCTCACCAAGCACTTGCTTTGGCTTCAATGTAGACAGAGGGGGTGATGGAGGATCCCAGCACTCACATTTCGTCTCGGTGCACACCACGGTGGCCACTGAGCCCTGGAGGCACGGCCCCGGCGCCAAGTGCCTGTGCTGGCACTCGAGGAGCAGCGACTCGGTGCCGCGGCAGCTCAGCCCCTCCAGCATGGCCCGGCCGTGCTCCTGGCCGAGCGGGGCTCCCATGGGTGCTGCCTGGGCTGGCCCGCAGCCCAGCTGCCTGCAGACCACCGCGGCCTCCAGCAGGCTCCAGCCGCTGCTGCACACCCCGTGCCACGTGGCGTTGTAGAGCACCTCCACCCGCCCCGCGCAGGGACCGGGGCCGTCCTGCACCCGCAGCTGCAAGGGGTTGGTGCCTGCAAGAGGAGCACAGGGGTGAGACAGAGCCTCCGGGAGAGCTTGGTAGGCTCATGGGGTGGTTTGGGTTGGAAGGGACCTTCAAGCTCATAGACTCATGGGATGGGTTGGGTTGGTAGCAACCTTCAAGCTCACAAACTCATGGGATGGGTTGGGTTGGAAGGGACCTTCAAGCTCATAGATTCATGGGATGGTTTGGGTTGGGTTGGCAGGGACCTTCAAGCTCATAGACTCATGGTTTGGGTTGGGTTGGAAGGGACCTTCAAGCTCATAGACTCATGGGATGGGTTGGGTTGGTAGCAACCTTCAAGCTCACAAACTCATGGGATGGGTTGGGTTGGAAGGGACCTTCAAGCTCATAGACTCATGGGATGGGTTGGGTTGGTAGGAACCTTCAAGCTCATAGACTTATGGTTTGGGTTGGGTTGGAAGGGACCTTCAAGCTCATAGACTCGTGGGATGGGATGGTTTGGGTTGGAAGGGACCTTCAAGCTCATAAACTTGTGGGATGGGTTGGGTTGGAAGGGACCTTCAAGCTCATAGACTCATGGGATGGGTTGGGTTGGAAGGGACCTTCAAGCTTATAGACTAATGGAATGGTTTGGGTTGGAAGGGACCTTAAAGCTGATCCAGCTCCAACCCCCTGCCACGGGCAGGGCCACCTTCCACTAGAGCAGGTTGCTCCAAGCCCCTGTGTCCAACCTGGCCTTGAACACTGCCAGGGATGGGGCAGCCACAGCTTCTCTGGGCAAACCCACCCATCTGAGTTGGGTGCACGACTCCTGTGTCAGGCAGGGTGACACTTTTGCTCAACTCCAAAGCCAAGTGGTTGGGTGAAGCTGCCTTTGGTGCTGGGGTTGGGGAAGAGTGAGCAGCGAGGAGAGAAGCCTGGCACAGCGCTGGGACAGAACAGCAGCTCCAGCACCCAGCCAACCCCTGCTTGGGTGGACACTGACCAGCCTGGTGTTACCTGAGCAGACCACCCCGGCGTCCTCGCTGTGCCCGCAGTCGTGCTCTCCCCACTTGCTGAGCTCGCACTCGGTGAGGGTGGACTCGGTCCCCCTGCAGTGGACACTGTCCAGCCAGATGGGACCTGACCCTGGCCCGAAGTGAGCCCAGTACAGCACCGACACAGGCACGCCACAACCCAGCTGCCTGCACACCACAGTGGCATCGTGGAGGTCCCACATGTCGTCGCACACGGTGCCCCACTTCTTGTTGTGGAAGACCTCGACTCTCCCCAGGCATCTGTTGGAGCCATTCACCAGCCGCAGCGGTTGCTGCTTCGAAATGTCCTCATCTGTGGAAGGAGCAAGCGGCACATCATCCTGACCCTCATCCACGGCTCCGGTTGGGATTTGCAATGGGATAAATCCGAGCATCCTCCTGTGCGTGCAGCCTCCAGGTGCCTGGGAAAGGTGCTGCAGCAACCTTGGAAGGGACCTTAAAGCTGATCCAGCTCCAACCATGGGCAGGGACACCTTCCACTAGAGCAGGTTGCTCCAAGCCTGTGTGTCCAACCTGGCCTTGAACACTGCCAGGGATGGGGCAGCCACAGCTTCTCTGGGCACCCTGTGCCAGCACCTCAGCACCCTCACAGGGAAGAGCTTCATTATGTCCAACCTGCATCTCCCCTCTTTAAGCGAGCCCATCACCCCTTGTCCTATCACTCCAGTCCCTGCTAAAGAGTCTGTTTCGTGGACCCATGAGCTAAAGAGCAAAGTGTGGCTGAAGATGGATAAGGGCAATGGGGTGACCCAGCCGGTGTCTGATGAACCCCCAGAGCAGAGCATCCTCCACTGAACATCTCCTGGTCCATTAGCAAGATGTTACCTGCACAGACGACACCAGCATCGTGCCCGTGGTTGCAGTTGTTGATGCCCCAGGGCTGGGCCGAGCACTCGGCCAAGGCGGCTTCACTCCCGTTGCACTGAACGTTGTCCAGCCAGATGGGACCTGAGCCTTGGCCAAAGTGAGCTGCTCCATAGGCTGAGGCCACAGCCCCGCAGCCCAGCTCCCGGCACACCACGGTGGCCTCGGGGATGCTCCAGTCGCGGTCGCACACGGTTCCCCATTGGGAATTGTGCATCACCTCCACCCTTCCCGAGCAGCGGTTGGGGCCGTTCACCAGGCGGAGCTCTATGGGACCAGCGCGGATGGTCATGGGGTGGCTGGAGGCATCTACAGAGGAGGACACAAGAGGAGCACCATGAGAACACCTCACCCTTCACTTCTGCAGGACCATTCTGCATTCCACTGTGGTCGTTGACTGCACCCAACAGTCACCCATGTGCAGCCACCTTGGGACTGGGATGGGGTGATGCAGGGGACCAGGATGGGGTGATACAGGGGACCGGGATGGGATGGTGCAGGAGACCAGGATGGGATGATGCAGGGGACCGGGATGGGGTGATGCAGGGGACCAGGATGGGGTGATGCAGGGGACCGGGATGGGATGATGCAGGGGACTGGGATGGGGTGATGCAGGGGACCAGGATGGGGTGATGCCACATGGTCCCAGCAACCTGTGGTCACTCCAACTGGAGATCCTGAGGCTGCTGGGACAGGAGAAGGAGGGAAGCTTCTTTTCCTGGTGGGCACCGTGTCCTTTTTGCAGGTGGAGGTGACAACCCACGTGCTGATGTCTTTTGGGTCAATTCTGGCCCTACCAATCACCGTGAGCACCTCGACCAGCCACCAAAGCTCCAAGCTGCTGGAGCTCCAACCTCACAGTTCATGGCTTTGCGAAGGAATTGCTTTGAAGACCACGTGTCATCATCTCCCTCCATCCCATCGCTTCCATGGAGCATTACCTGAGCACACCACACCGGCATCTTCACCATGGTGGCAGTTGTTCTTCCCCCAGCCCTTCGTCCTGCAGGAGGACAGGGCCACCTCTGTCCCCGTGCAGTTGACATCATCCAACCAGATGGGTCCAGACCCCATCCCGAAGCGCCCGGTGCCAGGGGCTGACTGCGCCGCGCCACAGCCCAGCTCTTGGCACACCACGGCCGCGTCCTGCAGGTCCCAGTGGTCATCACACACCGTTCCCCACCGGTTCTCATAGAAGACCTCGACCCTGCCAGCGCAGCGGTGGGGTCCGTCTGCCAGGCGGAGGGATGCCCGCTGGGAAGCAACGGGACCTACAAGAGGGATACGGAGAGGGTCCGAGGTGGAAGAGTGGCACTGGGAAAGGGCAGCGTTGCTGGGATGAGCTTCATGGAGCCTTCTGCAAAGGGTGGTGGCTCATGTTGTGGTTGGAAGTTGTGCTTCTAAGGCTGGAGAATGGATGGAGAGCATGCTGAGGAGAAGGGCTTGGGGGTGCTGGGTGAGGAGGAGCTCGATGTGACCCATCAACAGGCACTTGCAGCACATGAGTGAGCGTGAGCAGCAGGTGAAGGCTCCAGCGCCTAAAGGGGCTCCAAGAAACCTGGAGAGGGGCTTTGGACAAGGGAATGAAGGGATGGGATGAGGAGAAACAGCTTCCAACTGGAAAAGGGAAGAGTTGGATGAGAGATTGGTAAGTTCTTCACCGTGAGGGTGATGGGACATTGGAATGGGTTGAATGGAGGTTTGGATGCCCCATCCCTGGCAGTGTTCAAGGCCAGGTTGGACACAGGGATTGGAGCAACCTGCTCTAGTGGAAGGTGTCCCTGCCCATGGCAGGGGGTTGGGGCTGGATCAGCTTTAAGGTCCCTTCAACCCAAACCCGTCTGGGATTCTTTGTGAACCACGGATACCCTTCTCCTTTGGCTCAAAGACAAATTCCAGGAGAGGAATCCTCTGCAAACCCCCTTCTGAAGGACAATTCTCTTCAAAGGGGCTTCAGATATGGTTTTCCTTCCTATTCCCAACCCATGAAATGCTCCTGTTTGCGCTGGGCAGGAAGAGGGAAGAGGACTTTGTGACTTCGTGCCCTTTGCAGATGAACTGGGTGGCCCTGGAGTGGTGGCCAAGACAAATAAAGCTATTGCTGGTCTTAATGTCACCAGTGGGAATGGTGCCAAGGGTTTCCCAACTGCTCTGGGCACGGCATTGCAGTGGGAAAACACCCAGCTACCGGTCTCCTTCCCCACCAAACACTTTCTCCTCCTTTCCAAAGGCTGGTGCATCCAAGGAAGCTTTGCCCCATCCGGTCCCCCCCATTCCTGCGGATGACTGACCCCCTTTTCCTCCTGGGATGCTCCTGGAAGAGGCACTCACCGCAGAGGCAGGCCAGGCTGAGGAGGAGCCCCGCTGCGGTGAAGCCAACCAGGTCCTTCTGCAGGGACAGGAGGCAAGGTCCCAAGATTCCCATGCCCATCCGACCGGGACCGTCCCGGTGCGAGCTCCAGGCTGAGCTGGGTGCTGTGGGTGGGGAGAGCAGGATTGTCCCCTCCTCTGCCCGGGGTTTGCCTGGAGCTCATCCCTCCTCCTGCACTGATCCCTCCTCCCTGCTCTTCCCTCTGGATTTAGTTCCCCCCTGTCCATTACCTGAGTCCCATCTGCTCAGAGGTTCTCCCTGTCCTCGGCTGCCTCTGCCCCATTCCATCCCCACTTCCCCGGGTCCAATCCAGCCCCAGGCTCCGGGTCTGGCAGCAGGAGGGTTTGCAGTGCCCACAAGCACATCGCTGAATCCATCGCATGAATACAATCATGGAATCCCAGCCTGGTTTGGGATGAAGGGAAGTTCCAACCCTCTGCCACGGGCTGGGACACCTTCCATAGAGCAGGTTGCTCCAATCCCTGTGTCCAACCTGAGCACTGCCAGGGATGGGGCAGCCACAGCTTCTCCATTCAACCCATTCCAAACCAACCCAACCACTCAACTCCATTCAACCAACCAACCATTCCAGTGTACCACCACCCTCATGATGAACAACTTCTTCCCATTATCTTGGATCCAACTCTTCCCTCTTCCAGTTGGAAGCTGTTTCTCTTCATCCCATCCCTTCATTCCCTTGTCCAAAGCCCTTCTCCATGTTTCTTGTAGCCCCTTTAGGCGCTGGAGCTGCTCTAAGGTCTCCCCTTAAGGAGCCTTCTCTTCTCCGGCTCACCCAGCCCGGCTCTCTGAGCCTGGCTCCAGAGCAGCTCCACCGCTCCATGGCCGGATCTCCTGTGTCCCTCCCAGCCCTCAGCATCCCTGCTGGGATACCCGCACAGAGCTGGAGCAGGGATGCGTGCGGAAGGGCTCCTGCAGAGGAGGGCAAGGAGCGGGAGGCTCTGGGATGGCACCGGCCGTGCAGGGAAGGAGCCTGGAGCTGGGCTCCGGGAGCTCTGTTCCTCAGCCGGGAAGGGGCTGCAAAGGGAACTGACCCTGGGCACGGCTTTAGGAAGGAGAAGAGAGAAAAGCCGACGCTGCAAAGCTGCATCTCCATGGGGATGTGTCCTGCATCTCCATGGGGATGTGTCCTGCTCGTCAGCAGGACCAAGGCAGGCAGGGCTCAGCACGGGGTGTCCCGGTCGCCTAAGGCAGAACTGTTCGTTCTGATGCGTGATTCATCTCAGGCGTGTTCCAGCTGAGCAAGGGATGTTCCTGCAGCACAAAAGGGACCCCAGGTCATGGTGCCAGGACCTGGGTGCCCAACGGGACAAGACTTTAGGAGATAAAGCCCCATCGACAGCCAGTTTGGGTGCAGTGGCTCAGCTCCAGTCCTGCTTTGGGGCCATTTGGGTCCTTCACGTGCTGTTCGTTTCCCTCTGCAGATGCTTCCATGGAAGCCATCTCCTGTTTTCCAGCTGGTCAATGCTCTGAGGGACTCCGGACACTCATCTCCGTGACCCATCCCCTGTGTCCTCTCTTTTCCCCTGCCCTGGCCATGGTCTTACCCCCACCACAGCCACTTGGCTCAGCACCAGCCATGGTGGTGCCCAGCGTTAAACCTCCTGCCAGCATCCCTCAGGAGACATGTCCAAGGACACGAGGCACAGGAATACAGCGGCTGGAAGGGATCAGGGAATCATGGAATGGGTTGGGATGAAGGGACCTTAAAGCCACAGGCAGGGACACCTTCCATAGAGCAGGTTGCTCCAAGCCCCTGTGTCCAGCCTGGCCTTGGACACGGCCAGGGATGGGGCATCTTGGTGCTTGGGATGGGGAAGGATGGAGTCCCTCAGCGCACCATGAGCATGGGTGGTGGTCTGCATGTGTTTAACCATGACACATGTGTGTCGAGCTACATGTGTTTAACCATGACACGCTTGTGTTGGTCTACACGTGTTTAACCATGACACCACATGTGTTGACTACACATGTTTAACCATGACACCACATGTGTTGTCTACACGTGTTTAACCATGACACACACGTGTTGTCTACACGTGTTTAACCACGACACACACGTGTTGTCTACACGTGTTTAACCATGACACCACATGTGTTGTCTACACATGTTAACCATGACACCACATGAGTTGACTACACATGTTTAACCATGACACACACGTGTTGTCTACACGTTTAACCATGACACCACATGTGTTGTCTACATGTGTTAACCATGACACCACATGTGAGTCTACACGTTTAACCATGACACACGCGTGTTGGTCTACACGTGTTTAACCATGACACAAGCGTGTTGTTCTACACATGTTTAACCACGACACACGCGTGTTGTTCTACACACGTTTAACCCCGGTCCCGTTATTGGGGTCCCCCGCTCCCGTTTTGTGCCCCCGGTGCCGGCCCCCCCCCAAGATGGCGCCGCCGCGGACTACATTTCCCAGCAGACCCCGCGCGGGCCCGGCCCCGCCCTGCGTGCGCGCGGCGCGGAGAGGGGCGGGGCTTCGCGCTCGGCGCGGCCCAGGCGTTGCGCGGCGGCGGAGCGGAGCCGGACCGGACCCGGGAGCGGCACAGGCAGCGGGACCGGCCGGTGAGCGGGAACCGGGCGGGAGGCGGCGGCGGCGGCGGGGCCGGGGAGGGCCGAGGGGGCGGGGCCTGGAGAGGAGAGCGGGCCTGGGAGGGGCGGGGCCTGGCGGGGAGCGCGGGGCGGGGGGGGGCGGGGTCCGGGGCAGGGAGGGGCGTGGCCCGCGGGGCGGAGGGGGCGTGGCCTGGCGCGGGTCATGGCTCGGAAGGGGCGGGGCGCGGAGGGGGCGTGGCCTCTGTGGTTCCACGTGCGGTGGGGACGTGGCTTAGAAGGGGAAGGGCGGGCGGGGCGGGGAAGGGGCGTGGTCTTCGGCGGGTTAGCCCCGCCCCCTGGACCCAAGCCCCGGCCTCGTAGCGCTGACAACGCGTTGGGGAAGTCACGCCCCCCTCTCAGAGGCCACGCCCTCTCCCGCGGAGGCCACGCCCCCCCCGTTCCCAACCCGGCTCCACGTGTCGCCGCAGGCTCGTCCCGTCGCCGTGTCGCGATGGCCGGAGCGCCGCCGGCAGCGGGGTCCCGGTGCGGGGCTGCGGGGCCGGCCCAGCAGCCCTACGCGTGCCGGGAGTGCGGGAAGTCGTTCCGGTGGTCGTCGCGCCTGGCCCATCACCAGCGCAGCCACACGGGCGAGCGGCCCTACAAGTGCCCCGAGTGCCCCAAAGCCTTCAAGGGCTCCTCCGCCCTCCTGTACCACCAGCGCGGGCACACGGGCGAGCGGCCCTACGCCTGCCCCCAGTGCCCCAAGGCCTTCAAGCGCTCCTCGCTGCTCCAGACCCACCAGCGGGTCCACACGGGGCTACGAGCCTTCGAGTGCGCCCAGTGCGGGCTCACCTTCAAGTGGGCATCCCACTACCAGTACCACCTGCGGCAGCACACGGGCGAGCGGCCCTACCGCTGCCCCGACTGCCCCAAGGCCTTCAAGAACTCGTCCAGCCTCCGGCGGCACCGGCAGCTCCACACGGGCGAGCGGCCCCACGCCTGCCCCGTCTGCGGCAAGGCCTTTGCCCAGACCTCCAACCTGCGGCAGCACCAGCGGGTGCACACGGGCGAGCGGCCCTACGCCTGCCCCCAGTGCCCCAAGACCTTCACCCACTCCTCCAACCTCCTGCTCCACCGCAGAACCCACTCCAGCGCCCGGCCCCACCAGTGCCCGACCTGCCCCAAGGTCCTCGTGTCCGATTCCTGCCTCCAGAAGCACCTCCAGAGCCACACCGGCCATGCTGCCGCCCCACCGCTGCTCCCGGCACCCGCTGCCGCACCGGAGACGCTCTGGAGATGCTCCTCCTGCCCGCTGAGCCTCAGCACCGAGGAGGAGCTCCTGGGCCACCAAGGGGTCCACTCGGTGACAGCGGTGGCCCCGGCCACCCCGCACCGCTGCCCGACCTGCGGCAAGACCTTCAAGAACAGCTCGGGGCTGGCGCGGCACCGGCACGGCCACGCTGCCGACCGGCCCTTCAAGTGCTCCGTGTGCCCCAAGACCTTCACCCAGTTGGCTGGGCTGTTGGGCCACCAACGCAGCCACCCCATTGCTGTCCCACCGCGTGTCCCCAGCGAGGTTCCTCACCCCCAGCCCGCCCCAGAGCGCCCGTACCAGTGCACCGAGTGCGGCAAAGCCTTCAAGGGCTCCTCGGGGCTGCGCTACCACATGCGGGACCACACGGGCGAGCGGCCCTACGCCTGCCCCCAGTGCCCCAAGGCCTTCAAGCGCTCCTCGCTGCTCCAGATCCACCAGCGGGTCCACACGGGGCTACGAGCCTTCGAGTGCGCCCAGTGCGGGCTCACCTTCAAGTGGGCGTCCCACTACCAGTACCACCTGCGGCAGCACACGGGCGAGCGGCCCTACCGCTGCCCCGACTGCCCCAAGGCCTTCAAGAACTCGTCCAGCCTCCGGCGGCACCGGCAGCTCCACACGGGCGAGCGGCCCCACGCCTGCCCCGTCTGCGGCAAAGCCTTCGCCCAGACCTCCAACCTGCGGCAGCACCAGCGGGTGCACACGGGCGAGCGGCCCTACGCCTGCCCCCAGTGCCCCAAGACCTTCACCCACTCCTCCAACCTCCAGCTCCACCGCAGAACCCACTCCAGCGCCCGGCCCCACCGCTGTCCCCTCTGCCCCAAGACCTTCGTCATGGCCTCCTACCTGCAGCGTCACCTCCGCACCCACAGCCCCGGCACCCCCCGGGGCACCCCGGCGCCGCGCGGTGAAGCTCAGACCTTCCTGCTGCTGCAGACCCCGCAGGGCCTCCAGCTCGTCCCCAGCCCCACGGCTCCGCCACGGAAGCTGCTCCTGCTGCCCAGCCCCACGGCTGAGCCCCCCGGCATCACCCTCGTGCCCACCGAGGGTCCCCCATCGCGGGTGGCCAAAGGTCCCACCGCTGCCGGGCAGAGCGTCCTGGTGGTGCCCGGTGTGGGGCAGGCACTGCCCGGGGTCCAGCTCCAGGCGGTGGCCGGGGCTCCGGTGGGGACCAACGTCATCGTCCTGAGGGGTGGCATCAGTGGTGGGCTCCCACCACGGGGGATGCAGCCCCCCGAGGTCACCAGTGTCCAGCTGCAGGCGGCCGAGGTGGCCAATGTCCAGCTCCAAGCCCTGCCACAACCCTTGGAGGTCACCAGCATCCAGCTTCAAGCCACCGAGGTGGCCAACGTCCAGCTCCAAGGCACGGAGGTGACAAGCGTCCAGCTCCAAGCCCTGCCGCAGCCTTTGGATGTCGCCAACATCCAGCTCCAAGCTGCTGAGGTGGCCAACGTCCAGCTCCAAGCCCTGCCACAACCCGCCAAGGTGGCCAACATCCAGCTCCAAGCATCGGAGGTGGCCAACGTCCAGCTCCAAGCCTTGCCGCAGCCCTTGGATGTCACCAACATCCAGCTCCAAGGCAGTGAGGTGACAAACGTCCAGCTCCAGGCCCTTCCACAGCCTCCCAAGGTGGCCAACATCCAGCTCCAAGCCCTGCCACAACCCTCAGATGTCTCCAGCATCCAGCTCCAGGCCGCGGAGGTGACCAACGTCCAGCTCCGAGCGTTGCCACAACCTTTGGATGTCACCAACATCCAGCTCCGAGCGCTGCCACAACCCTCCGAGGTCACCAACATCCAGCTCCAGGCCACTGACGTGGCCGGTGTCCAGCTCCAAGCCTTGTCCCGGTCCTCCAAGGTGACCAACATCCAGCTCCAAGCCCTGCCACGACCCTTGGATGTCACCAAGCTCCAGCTCCAAGGCAATGAGGTGACCAATGTCCAGCTCCAGGCGCTGCCGCAACCATCTGAGGTCACCAACCTCCAGCTCCAAGGCAATGAGGTGACCAACATCCAGCTCCAAGGCAATGAGGTGACCAACGTCCATCTCCAGGCCACGGAGGTGCCCAATGTCCAGCTGCAGACCACGGGGGTGACAAACGTCCAGCTCCAAACCACCAAGGTACCCAACATCCATCTCCAAGCCGCGGATGTGTCCAACATCCAGCTCCAAGCCACGGAGGTCCCCAGTGTCCACCTTGAGGCCAGAGAGGTGCCCGACATCCAGCTCCAGGACATGGAGGTGGCCAACATCCAGCTGCAGACCACAGAGGTGCCCAGTGTCCATCTCGAAGCCACGGAGGTGCCCAATGTCCTCCAGACCCCGAAGGTGACCAGTGTCCATCTCCAGGCTGCCGAGGTGCCCCCTGTCCATCCCCAAAGCGTGGAGGTGCCCAGTGTCCATCTCCAGGATGCAGAGGTGGCCAGTGTCCAGCTGCAAGGCGCCGAGGTGCCCAGTGTCCATCTCCAGACCACGGAGATGCCCGATGTCCATCTGGAAGACACTGAGGTGCCCGGTGTCCAGCACCAGGTGATGGAGGTGCCCAACATCCAACTGAAGACAATAGAGGTGACGAATCTCAATCTTCAGCCCACCGAGGTGCCCAGTGCCTGTCACCAGGTGATGGAGGTGCCCAATGTCCAGCTCAAGCCCATGGAGGTGCCCAACATCCAACTCAAGCCCGTGGAGGTGCCCAACGTCCAACTCAAGCCCATGGAGGTGCCCAACATCCAACTGAAGACCATGGAGGTGCCCAACATCCAATTGAAGCCCATGGAGGTGCCCAACGTCCAACTCAAGCCCATGGAGGTGCCCAACATCCAACTGAAGACCATGGAGGTGCCCAACATCCAATTGAAGCCCATGGAGGTGCCCAACGTCCAACTGAAGACCCTGGAGATGCCCAACATCCAACTCAAGCCCATGGAGGTGCCCAACATCCAACTCAAGCCCATGGAGGTGCCCAATGTCCAACTCAAGCCCATGGAGGTACCCAACATCCAACTAAAGACCATGGAGGTGCCCAATGTCCAACTCAAGACCCTGGAGATGCCCAACATCCAAGTAAAGACCTTGGAGGTGCCCAACATCCAACTCAAACCCGTGGAGGTGCCCAATGTCCAACTCAAGACCATGGAGGTGCCCAACGTCCAAGTAAAGACCTTGGAGGTGCCCAACGTCCAGCTCAAGCCCATAGAGGTGTCCAACGTCCAACTCAAGACCCTGGAGATGCCCAACGTCCAACTCAAGACCATGGAGGTGCCCAACATCCAGCTCAAGCCCATAGAGGTGTCCAACATCCAACTCAAGCCTGTAGAGCTTCCCAACATCCACCTCAAGACCTTGGAGGTGCCCAACGTCCAACTAAAGACCCTGGAGGTGCCCAATGTCCAACTGAAGACTTTGGAGGTGCCCAACGTCCAAGTAAAGACCTTGGAGGTGCCCAACATCCAACTGAAGACTTTGGAGGTGCCCAACGTCCAACTAAAGACCCTGGAGGTGCCCCAGGTCCCCCCGCAGCCCCCCGAGCTGCTCGTGGCAGGGTCCCCCCTATCGCCATCCCCACGGGTGGCTCTGGTGGGCTCTGCCGTGGGGCTGCCCCCGGTGCTGCTGCTGCGGGGGGCCGGGGGGGGCCCTGCCCGGCTGCTCCTGCTGCGGGCGCAGCCGGTGCCGGGGCGCAGCGGTGAGGGGCAGCCCCAGGCGCGGGCGGGCGCTGGGGGGGACACGGGGCTCCCGGCCCCGGAGCTGCCCAACGTCCCCCTGGTGCACACCTTCTGATGGGAGCGCCCCGAGCACTGGGGTCCCAGCGATGGGGGGGGGATGGACCCCCATGGACACCCCATGGATACCCCATGGATACCCCATGGACCCCCATGGATACCCCATGGACCCCCATGGACCCCCATGGATACCCCATGGATACCCCATGGACCCCCATGGATACCCCATGGACCCCCATGGACCCCCATGGATACCCCATGGATACCCCATGGACCCCCATGGATAGCCCATGGATCCCACATGGATACCCCATGGACCCCCATGGACCCCCATGGATACCCCATGGATCCCACATGGATACCCCATGGGTACCCCATGGACCCTCATGGATACCCCATGGATCCCACATGGACCCCCATGGACCCCCATGGATACCCCATGGATCCCACATGGATACCCCATGGACCCCCATGGACCCCCATGGATACCCCATGGAGCCCCCATGGATACCCCATGGATACCCCATGGACCCTCATGGATACCCCATGGATCCCACATGGACCCCCATGGACCCCCATGGATACCCCATGGATCCCACATGGATACCCCATGGACCCCCATGGACCTCCATGGATACCCCATGGAGCCCCCATGGATACCCCATGGATACCCCATGGACCCTCATGGATACCCCATGGATCCCACATGGACCCCCATGGACCCCCATGGATACCCCATGGATCCCACATGGATACCCCATGGACCCCCATGGACCTCCATGGATACCCCATGGAGCCCCCATGGATACCCCATGGATACCCCATGGACCCTCATGGATACCCGTGGATCCCCCATGGACCCCCATGGATACCCCGTGGATCCCCCATTGACCCCCATGGATACCCCATGGATACACCGTGGATCCCTCATGGATACCCCATGGATCCCCCATGAACACCCCATGGATACCCCATGGACCCTCATGGATCCCCCATGTATCCCCCATGGATACCCCATGGTATTCCCCCATGGATACCCCATGGACACCCCATGGACCCCCTATGAACCCTCATGGACCCCGTGGCCCCATCCCATGAGGGGACGGGCTCCACACCAGGGTCCCACTGATGTTGGGGATGGGGACAGACCCCCATGGATGCCCCATGGACCCCCAATACCCACCATGGACCCCCAAACCCTCATGGACCCCCAGAAGCCCTCATAGACCCCCCCCATGGACCCCCGTCCCAGCCCCATCCCATGGGGGTCCTTGGCCTTGGGGTCCGGGGGTGGGGGCGTGGTCTGAAGGGGGCGTGGTCAATAAAGGATGACCCGCCCCCTGCGATGCTCCTCCCTCCGGGTGGGCGGAGCGTCTCTAGGGGCGGGGCCTGTTGCTATGGGAAAGCCCCTCTATTGGCTGAGTCGTCGCTAGGGGCGGGGCCTGGACGGGTCCATGGGCTGGGGGGGGGGGGGGCGAGGGGTGGTGCAGGAGGGACCATGAGCACTGCAGGGGCGGGGGGGCAAGGACCAGGGGAGTCCCCAGTATGGCCCCATTACAGCCCCCCAGTACAGCCCCAGTATCTCCAATACAGCCCCAGTATCCCCCAGTATGGCCCCATTACAGCCCCCCAGTATCCCCAGTACAGCCCCAGTATCCCCCAGTATGGCCCAGTGTCTCTGCCCAGTATGGCCTCACTATGCCCCAATATGCTTTCAGTATGGTCCCAGTATCCTTCCCAGTATCCCCAGTATGGCCCCAGTACCCCCCAGTATGTGACCCCAGTATCCTCCCAGTATGGCCCCAGTACCCCCCAGTATGTGACCCCAGTATCCCCCCAGTATGGCCCCAGTACCCCCCAGTATGTGACCCCAGTATCCTCCCAGTATGGCCCCAGTACCCCCCAGAATGAGGCCCCAGTATCCCCCCAGTGTGGCCCCAGCATTCTCCAGTGTGACACTCATTCACCCCCAGCCTGGCCCCGCTGTTCCCCAGCCATGCAATGGGGTGTGCACATGTGTGTGCGTGTGTGCACATGTGTGTGTGCGCACATGACGTGTGTGCGCACACGTGTGCGGGCCCCCATGCGTGCCGCGCGTGTGTGCTCGTGCTGCCGGAGGCCCCGTGCACACGTGTGTCACGTCACGTGGCGGCGGGAGGCCCCGTGCACACGCGTGGCTGCTGCACGTGTGTCCCCTGGGCCCCCCCCGGCTCCACCATTGACCCGACTCGATCCAGCCCCAACTCGTGATGGGTTTGGGGGGGTCACAGCAAAGGGGGGGGGGGGGGGACACACGGACTCCCTCCCACCCCCTGCATCCCCCCCGCTGGCCTGGCTGGGGGGACACGGGGACATCGCAGCCGGAGGGATGGACAATGGGACGGGCAGTGGGACGGACCCACGATGGGTCTGACTCATCCCGGCCCCGGCCCTCCCCATCGTGCCTGAGGCGCCGCCATGGCCCTGGTGCTGCTGCTGGGTGAGCCCGGGCAGGGCACTGCACGGCACTGCACTGCACTGCACTGCGCTGCACACTGCACTGCATGGGCTTGGTGCGGGCATGGCATGGGGACGGTGCAGTGTGGAAGGGGAGGGTGGGGATGGCACTGCACTGCACGGGGGGTCACTGCAGTGGGGGTCTGGGCACTGCAGGGGTCACTGCATGGGGCGCTGCGAAGGGGCTGAGCGTGGCGTTGGGCGCTGTGTGGGGCACTGCGGGCGGTGGGGATATGGGGCACCATGGGGGGGTAAGCGCTGGGCATTGGGAAGGGCTCTGGGAGCTGGAGGGACACTGGGAAGAGCACTGGGCACTGGGCACACTGGTCTCTGGGCACTGGGCACAGGGCACTGGGCACTGGTCATACTGGTCACACTGGGCACTGGTCATGGGGCACTGGGCACTGGTAACTGGTCACACTGGGCACTGGTCACACTGGGCACTGGTCGTGGGGCACTGGGCACAGGGCACTGAGCACTGGTCATGGGACATTGGGCACTGGGCACTGGTCAGACTGGTCTCTGGGCACTGGGCACTGGGTACTGGGCACTGGTCATACTGGACACTGGGCACTGGTCACAGGTCACTGGGTACTCGGCACTGGTCACTGGTAACTGGTCACACTGGGCATGGTCACACTGGGCACTGGTCATGGGGCACTGGGCACTGGTAACTGGTCACACTGGGCACTGGTCATGGGGCACTGGGCACTGGTCACACTGGTCACACTGGTCTCTGGGCACTGGGCACAGGGCACGTCATGGGGCACTGGTCTCTGGGCACTGGTCACACTGGGCACTGGGCACTGGGCACACTGGTCTCTGGTCACACTGGGCACTGGGCACACTGGGCACTGGTCATGGGGCACTGGGCACTGGGTACTGGGCATTGGGCACTGGGCACTGGGCACTGGGCACACTGGGCACTGGGCACTGGGCACACGGGGCACTGGGCACTGGTCTCTGGTCACTGGTAACTGGTCATGGAGCACTGGTCACACTGGTCTCTGGGCACTGGTCACAGGGCACTGGGCACAGGGCACTGGGTACTGGGCATTGGTCACACTGGGCACAGGGCACTGGTCATGGGGCACTGGTCACTGGTCGCACTGGTCACTGGTCACACTGGTAACTGGTCACACTGGGCACTGGTCATGGGGCACTGGGCACTGGGCACTGGGCCCAGGGCACACGGCACTGGACACTGGGCACTGGTCATACTGGTCACACTGGGCACTGGTCATGGGGCACTGGTCCCTGGCCACACTGCTCACACTGGTCCCTGTTCCCCACTGCTGGGTGCCCGGGGGTGACGGGACGGGGGGGGGGGTGTGCGGCTGCTGGGCCCCCCCTCACCGTGCGCTGGTTTGCAGTGGCGCTGCTGGGACCCCGCAGCACAGGTATGGAGAGAGGGGGGGGAGCTGGGGGGGGGGGGTGAACCTGCCCCAGTGGCTCCCAGTGATGGTCCCAATGGCTCCAAGGGGGTCCCAGGGGCTCCCAGGGGTCCTGGTGGGTCTTAGATGGTCCCGGTGGGTCCTGGTGGGTCCCAGATGGTCCCGGTGGGTCCTGGTGGGTCCCAGATGGTCCCAGTGTGTCCCAGCAAGTCCCAGGGGTCCCAGTGCATCATAGATGGTCCCGGTGGGTCCTGGTTGGTCCCAGTTGGTCCCAGAGGGTGCAGAGCTCCCAGGGGTCCCAGTGGGTCATAGATGGTCCCAGTGGGTCCTGGGGGTCCCAGTGCATCCCAGTTGGTCCCGGTGGGTCCTGGTGTGTCCCAGTGCATCATAGATGGTCCTGGTGGGTCCCGGGGGTCCCAGTGCATCATAGACGGTCCTGGTGGGTCCTGGGGGTCCCAGTGCATCATAGATGGTTCCAGTGGGTCCCCGGTGTCCCAGTGGGTCATAGATGGTCCTGGTGGGTCCCAGTTGATCCCAAAGGGTGCAGAGCTCCCAGGGGCTCCCGGTGGGTCCCGGTGGGTCCCAGGGGTCCTGGTGTGTCCCAGTGGGTCCTAGGGGTCCCAGTGCATCCCAGTTGGTCCTGGCGGGTCCTGGGGGTCCCAGTGCATCATAGATGGTCCTGGTGGGTCCCGGGGGTCCCAGTGGGTCATAGATGGTCCTGGTGGGTCCCAGTTGATCCCAGAGGGTGCAGAGCTCCCAGGGGCTCCCAGATGGTCGCGGTGGGTCCCGGGGGTCCCAGTGGGTCATAGATGGTCCTGATGGGTCTCGGTGGGTCCCAGGGGTCCTGGTGTGTCCCAGCGGGTCCCGGGGGTCCCAGTGGGTCATAGATGGTCCCGATGGGTCTCGGTGGGTCCCAGTTGGTCCCAGAGGGTGCAGAGCTCCCAGGGGCTCCCAATGGGTCCCGGTTCATCCCGATGTGTCCCAGTGGGTGCCCCTGCGTGCGGGTCCCTGACGGCGGTGCCCCAGGCGCGTTCCCGGTGCGCCTGGCCGGGGGTCCCGGGCGCTGCGCGGGGCGGGTGGAGCTGCTGCGCGCCGGGCGCTGGGGCACGGTCTGCGACGACGACTGGGGGCTGCCGGACGCGGCCGTGCTGTGCCGGGAGCTGGGCTGCGGCACCGCCCTGGCCGCCCCCCCGGGGGCCTGGTTCGGGGAGGGCTCGGGGCCCATCTGGCTCAACGGGGTGCGGTGCCGAGGCTCCGAGCAGCGCCTGGCGCGGTGCCGGCACCGCGGGTGGCGGCCGCACGTCTGCGCCCATGAGGAGGACGCCAGCGCCGTGTGCTCAGGTGGGATGCGATGGGAATTGCGGGGGGGGGACGGGGACACACGGGGGGCAAAGGGGGACCCCGCTGAGCTTGAGCGTTGAACCCCACAGGGCACCAATTCCAGCCCTTCGGCAGCACCGAGAGCAGCGGGACGCTTGCGCCGGCACCCGCCAGCACCCAGGGAGCGGGGTGTGAGGGTGCAGCGTGTGCGGGTACCGGTGGAGCATCACGCGGAGGGACGGGTGGGGGCACAGCGGGGATGGGTCACAGGGACGTGGAATCATGGAATGGGTTGGGTTGGAAAGGGCTTAAAGCTCATCCAGTTCCAGGGCGCTGGGGTGGGGGTGGGGTGGGGTTGAGGATGGGGATGGGATGGGATTGGGGATGAGATGGGGATGGGATGGGGTTGGGGTGGGATGGGGATGGGGTGGGGATGGGTTGGAGGTGGGGTGGGGATGGGGCGGGGATGGGGATGGAATGGGGATGGGATGGGTTGGGGTGGGGTGGGGATGGGATGGGGATGGGGATGGAATGGGGATGGGATGGGCTGGGGTGGGATTGGGGATGGGGATGGGATGGGGTGGGGTGGGATGGGGATGGGGATGGGGATGGGATGGGGATGGGATGGGTTGGGGTGGGATTGGGGATGGGGATGAGGATGGAATGGGGATGGGGTGGGATGGGAATGGGGATGTGGATGGAATGGGGATGGGGATGGGGATGGGGATGGAATGGGCATGGGCATGGGGTGGGATGGGGATGGGGATGGGGATGGGGATGGGATGGGGATGGGGTGGGATGGGAATGGGGATGTGGATGGAATGGGGATGGGGATGGGGATGGAATGGGCATGGGCATGGGGTGGGATGGGGATGGGGATGGGGATGGGGATGGGATGGGGATGGGGATGGGGATGGAGATGGGGATGGGATGGGGTTGGGGATGGAATGGGGATGGGATGGGCATGGGGTGGGATGGGGATGGGGATGGGATGGGGACTCCTGGGGAGCTGCTCTGTGGCCAGTCACAATGTGGGACCCCCCCACCATGGGGCAGATCATGGTCATGGACCTTCCCCATGCACCTCCTCTGCCTGCTGGGGACCCTCTCCATGCCCCTGACCCCCGGCCCCAGGGGATGCCCCATCCTCAGGTGCCCCCCATGGCTGGGCTGAGCCGTCTCCCCATTGCTGCAGGGCAACGGGACCTGCTGTCCCCAGCGGGGACCTCCCTGTCACCCAGCAGCACCCAGAGCCCTGCAGGGCAGGGGGGGACCCGTGCCCCCCAAGCCAAAGCAGGGCAAGATCCCATTCGGATCATCAGGATCACCCGACTCAAAGCCGAACAGGACCCAGATGGCATCATCCAAAGCACCAAGCCCAAGGCAGGACGGGACCCTGGGGCCACCAGGGCTAAAGCGGGACAGGGTCCCGTTGATGCCACCAGGTCCAATGCAGGATGGGATCCAGCTGGGACCAACAGGTCCAAAGAAGGACGGGATCCAGCTGGGACCAACAGGTCTAGAGCAGGATGGGATCCAGTTGGGACCAACAGGTCCAAGACAGGATGGGATCCCATGGGTGCCACCCGTGTCACCCGGCCCAAAGCAGTGCGGGATCCATCCAGCACCCTACGGATCACCCGGCCCAAAGCTGGGCAGATCCTGGTAGGTGCCAACCAGACCTCCAGGAGAGCACCAGGACGGGGTCTGGTTGGGACCATGCAAGGCTCCAGGCGCAAAGCAGTGCAGGATTTGGCCCCTACCATGGTGGTTCCAGCAGGTAGCACCCTGTGGAGCACACGTTCTCCAGCGGAGCTGGATCCGGCTGGTACCAAATGGACAACTCGTCCTTCAGCAGATGTTGGTGTAGGTGATACCATGAGGAGGTCACATCCTGCAGCAGAACCAGCTCCTGAAGGCACCACGCAGAGAACACATCCTCCAACAGAAGAACCACGTCCTGAAGGTACCATGATGAGCACAGGTCCTGCAGCAGAGCTGGAGCTAGAAGGTACCACGATGAGCACACGCTCTCCAGCAGAACCAGGTTCTGAAGGCACCATAAGGACCACACATCCTCCAATGGAACTGGTTCCAGATGGTACCACATGGAGCACCCATCCTGCAACCAAACCAGGTCCAGAAGGTACCACGAGTAGCACACGAGCTCCAATGGAACTGGTTCCAGATGGTACCACATGGAGCACGCATCCTGCAGCAGAATCAGGTCCTGAACGTACCATGATGAGCACACGCTCTCCAGCAGAACCAGGTTCTGAAGGCACCATCAGGATCACACATCCTCCAATGGAACTGGTTCCAGATGGTACCACATGGAGCACACATCCTGCAGTGGACCTGGATTCGGGTGGTACCACATGGAGCACCCATCCTGCAACCAAACCAGGTCCAGAAGGTACCACGAGTAGCACACAAGCTCCAATGGAACTGGTTCCAGATGATACCACATGGAGCACGCATCCTGCACCAGAATCAGGTCCTGAAGGTACCACGATGAGCACACGTTCTCCAGCAGAGCTGGAGCTAGAAAGTACCATGATGAGCACACGTTCTTCAGCACAACCAGGTTCTGAAGGCACCATAAGGACCACACGTCCTCCAATGGAGCTGGTTCCAGATGGTACCACATGGAGCACACATCCTGCAACCAAACCAGGTCCAGAAGGTACCATGAGTAGCACACGAGTTCCAATGGAACTGGTTCCAGATGATACCACATGGAGCACGCGTCCTGCAGCAGAATCAGGTCCAGAAGGTACCATGAGGAGCACACACCCTCCAATGGAACTGGTTCAAGAAGGTACCATGAGGAGCACACATCTCCCAGTGGACCTGGATCCAGATGATGACACGTGGAGCACACATCCTGCAGCAGGACCAGGTCCTGAAGGTACCATGAGTAGTACACATCCTGCAGTGAAGCTGCGTCCCGATGGCACGATGCCACGTTCTTCAGCAGGAATGGGTCTGGATGACCCCATGGGGGGTGCACGTCCCACAGCAGGACCTGGTCCCAGTGGTGCACATCCTGCAGCAGAGCTGGGTGCAGATGGTCCCACATGGAGCACAGGTTCTTCAGCAGGTTTTGGTCTAGATCATACCCTGAGGAGCACGCGTCCTGCAGCAGAACCGGGTCCAGGTGGTAGCACATGGAGCACACGTCCTGGAGCTGAACCTGGTCCAGAAGGCACCATGATGAGCCCACGACCTCCAGAAGATCTGGATCCAGATGGTATTGAGCAGGAAGATTCTTGGATGGATGGATGATGGATGGATGGATGATGGATGATGGATGATGGATGGATGATGGATGGATGATGGATGGATGGATGGATGGATGGATGGATGATGGATGGATGATGGATGGATGATGGATGGATGGATGATGGATGGATGATGGATGGATGGATGGATGATGGATGGATGGATGGATGGATGGATGATGGATGGATGGATGGATGATGGATGGATGGATGGATGATGGATGGATGATGGATGGATGGATGATGGATGGATGATGGATGGATGGGTGGATGATGGATGGATGGATGGATGGATGATGGATGGATGGATGGATGATGGATGGATGGATGGATGGATGGATGGATGATGGATGGATGATGGATGATGGATGATGGATGGATGGATGATGGATGGATGGATGATGGATGGATGGATGGATGGATGGATGGATGATGGATGGATGATGGATGATGGATGATGGATGGATGGATGATGGATGGATGGATGATGGATGGATGGATGGATGGATGGAAGGATGATGGATGGATGGATGGATGATGGATGGATGGATGGATGATGGATGATGGATGATGGATGGATGGATGGATGGATGGATGATGGATGGATGGATGGATGGATGACGGATGGATGGATGATGGATGGATGGATGATGGATGGATGATGGATGGATGGATGGATGGATGATGGATGGATGGATGGATGGATGGATGACGGATGGATGGATGATGGATGGATGGATGATGGATGGATGATGGATGGATGATGGATGGATGATGGATGGATGGATGGATGATGGATGATGGATGATGGATGGATGGATGATGGATGATGGATGATGGATGATGGATGATGGATGGATGGATGATGGATGGATGATGGATGGATGGATGATGGATGGATGATGGATGGATGGATGATGGATGGATGGACGGATGGATGGGTGGGTGAATGTCCTCTCTGTCTCTTCTCTCCCCAGATGCTGACCTGGTCCCAGGCCCTGGTGGGGTCTCTGCTGCCTCCCCCGAGCCCCCGTCACCGGCTCCCTCGCAGCCCCACACCCTGGTACCAGCAGCTCCTGCCCCCACCACCCAACTGGGTCCAGGCTGCAGGTCCCAGAGCCCCCCGGAGCCCCCCAGCACCCAGAGCCCCCCAGCACCCACCCAGCACCCCATAGAGCCCCTCAGCACCCAGAGCCTACGAGCACCCACCCAGCGCCCCATGGAGCTCCCCAGCACCCAGAGCCCCCCCGATCCCTACAATCACCCCATGGAGCCCCTCAGCACCCAGAGCCCCCCAGCATCCACCCAGCACCCCATAGAGCCCCTCAGCACCCAGAGCCCTCCAGCACCCACCCAGCACCCCATAGAGCCCCTCAGCACCCAGAGCCCTCCAGCACCCTCCCTGCAGCCCATAGAGCCCCTCAGCACCCAGAGCCCCCCAGCACCCTCGCTGCACCCCATAGAGCCCCTCAGCACCCAGACCCCCCCAGCACCCTCCCTGCAGCCCATGGAGCCCCTCAGCACCCAGAGCGCCCCAGCACCCCCCCAGCACCCCACAGAGCCCCTCAGCACCCAGAGTCCCACAGCTTCCCCCCAGCATCCCATAGAGCCCCTCAGCACCCCCCCAGCACCCACCCAGGGCCCTATGGAGCCCCTCAGCACCCCCCCAGCACCTCCTCAGCACCCCATAGAGCCCCTCAGCACCCCCCCAGCACCTCCTCAGCACCCCATAGAGCCCCTCAGCACCCCCCCAGCACCCCCCCAGCACCCCATAGAGCCCCTCAGCACCCCCCCAGCACCCCCTCAACACCCCATAGAACCCCTCAGCACCCCTCCAGCACCCCCTCAACACCCCATGGAGCCCCTCAGCACCCCTCCAGCACCCCCCCAGCACCCCATAGAACCCCTCAGCACCCCCCCAGCACCCCTCCATCACCCCATAGAGCCCCTCAGCACCCCCTCAGCACCCCCTCAACACCCCATGGAGCCCCTCAGCACCCCTCCAGCACCCCCCCAGCACCCCATAGAACCCCTCAGCACCCCCCCAGCACCCCCTCAACACCCCATAGAGCCCCTCAGCACCCAGACCCCCACAGGCCCGGCTCCAGCACTGGCCCCACTTCACCCCATAGGTGGGGGGCAGCAGGATGGGGGCCCCCCCTGCCAGGCGTCCCCCCAGCTGGAGGCGCTGCTGCAGGAGGTCCGGGGGCTGCGGGGGGACCTGCGGGCGCTGGCTCTGACCCTCCAGCACCTCCTGGGCTCGGGACCCCCCCGGGGCACCCCCAAACCGGGTGACCCCCCCAAGAAATAAAGTGGGGCTGGACCCCCCTCGATCCGAGAGGGGCGGTGGGATGTGGAGCATCATTTGGGGGGGGGGGGATGTGGGGCTCAGACCGTCTTTGGGGGTGACTTGGGGGGCACAGGGGAGCCCCATCTCTGGGGATGGGGGCGGGGATGTGGGGCGGGGATGTGGGGCGGGGATGTGGGGCGGGGATGTGGGGCGGGATGAGGGGAGAACAAGGGGGAATAGAACTGGGGGGAACTTGGGGGCTGCCTACAGGAGGTCATTGGGGGGTGTTGGGGGTCAGGGGGGTTCTGGTCACACCAGGGATGCTCTGGGGGGACCGGGGCTGTTCTGACCGTGCTGGTTCCACGCTGGTGCCGCTGGATCTCTATAAGTGCCATACATCTATACATGCCTGCATCTCCATACATCCCTGCTGCATCCCGCTGCCACCCACTGCATCCCTGTGCATCCCTCCTGCATCCCTGAGCACCCCTGTGCATCCCTGTGCATCCCTCCTGCATCCCTGTGCATCCCTGAGCATCCCTGTGCATCCCTCCTGCATCCCTGTGCATCCCTGAGCATCCCTCCTGCATCCCTGTGCCTCCCTGTGCATCCCTGTGCATCCCTGTGTGTCCCTCCTGCATCCCTGTGCATCCCTGAGCATCCCTGTGCATCCCTGTGTGTCCCTGTGCATCCCTCCTGCATCCCTGTGCATCCCTCCTGCATCCCTGTGCATCCCTGAGCATCCCTCCTGCATCCCTGTGCCTCCCTGTGCATCCCTGTGCATCCCTGTGTGTCCCTCCTGCATCCCTGTGCATCCCTGAGCATCCCTGTGCATCCCTGTGTGTCCCTGTGCATCCCTCCTGCGTCCCTGTGCATCCCTCCTGCATCCCTGTGCCTCCCTGTGCATCCCTGTGCATCCCTGTGCATCCCTGTGTGTCCCTGTGCATCCCTCCTGCATCCCTGTGCATCCCTCCTGCATCCCTGTGCATCCCTGAGCATCCCTCCTGCATCCCTGTGCCTCCCTGTGCATCCCTGTGCATCCCTGTGCATCCCTCCTGCATCCCTGTGCATCCCTGTGCATCCCTGTGCATCCCTCCTGCATCCCTCCTGCATCCCTGTGCATCCCTGTGCATCCCTGTGTGTCCCTCCTGCATCCCTGTGCATCCCTGTGCATCCCTGCTCTATCCCGCTGCACCCCTGGCCTCACGGGGCACTCCCTTTCCCCCCAGGAGGTCCTGGGGGGGCAGCGGGAGCTCCTATCCCAGCCCCTGTCCCATCCTTACACGCGGAGAACGGAGCATCCCCGGGATCGCGGGATCACCGAATGCTTTGGAAGGAACCTTCCGGCAGCGCCTCCTCCCACCCGCCGCTATGGGGCAGCAGCGGGGGCAGCACAAGGGCTCCATGGGGCAGGTGTGGGGCTGAGCCCAGCCTGGCCCCATTCCCGGCCCCCCCCCCGTGGCCTCTCGACCCTGTCATGGAACAGTTCCTGGGTGTTAATCCCACAGCACCTGTCCCGGCTCCAGGCCTGCCCCATGGCCGGGGGGGCCCCACAGCGGGGGGCAATGGAGCCTGGGGGGGCAGCGTGTGGGGCAGGAGGCGTGGGGCAGCGGGACCCATGGGTGCAGGAGGCGTGGGGCAGTGCGACCCATGGGTGCAGGAGGCATGGGGCAGTGTAACCCATGGGTGCAGGAGGTGTGGGGCAGCGGGACCCATGGGTGCAGGAGGCATGGGGCAGTGTAACCCATGGGTGCAGGAGGTGTGGGGCAGCGGGACCCATGGGTGCAGGAGGCATGGGGCAGTGTAACCCATGGGTGCAGGAGGTGTGGGGCAGTGTAACCCATGGGTGCAGGAGGCATGGGGCAGCAGGACCCATGAGTGCAGGAGGTGTGGGGCAGTGCGACCCATGGGTGCAGGAGCCATGGGGCAGTGCGACCCATGGGTGCAGGAGGTGCGGGGCAGTGCGACCCATGGGTACAGGAGGTGTGGGGCAGCAGGACCCATGGGTGCAGGAGCCGTGGGGCAGTGCGACCCATGGGTGCAGGAGGTGTGGGGCAGCGGGACCCATGGGTGCAGGAGCCATGGGGCAGTGCGACCCATGGGTGCAGGAGGTGTAGGGCAGCGGGACCCATGGGTGCAGGAGCCGTGGGGCAGTGCGACCCATGGGTGCAGGAGGTGTGGGGCAGCAGGACCCATGGGTGCAGGAGGTGTGGGGCAGCGGGACCCATGGGTGCAGGAGCCGTGGGGCAGTGCGACCCATGGGTGCAGGAGGCGTGGGGCAGCAGGACCCATGGGTGCAGGAGGTGTGGGGCAGCGGGACCCATGGGTGCAGGAGCCGTGGGGCAGTGCGACCCATGGGTGCAGGAGGCGTGGGGCAGCAGGACCCATGGGTGCAGGAGGTGTGGGGCAGCGGGACCCATGGGTGCAGGAGGTGCTATTTCGGTGCCCCCGCAGCTGTCCCGATCCCACGCTCCGGGCCATGGGCCAGCCCTGGGCTGGGCGCCACATCCCCTGCATAGCACCGAGGCCAGGGACATGCTGTGGGTCCCCAATGGGGTGGTTGGGGGGTCCCAGCCCCCCAAGTCCTGCCCCATGGGGGGTCTGTGGGACGCTGCCCGCTCCCTGCCCCTTGGGGGGAATGGGGGGACACGACCCTCCTGGCCCCGGCTGGCTCCCAGCCGCCACCGGCTGCCCCGGATCAGTTACGGGGAGCAGATGGGATGGGGGGGAAGAGCAGGTGGGAAAGGAGGGAGACGGGCTGGGAATGGGGGGAGCGGGATGGGGTTATAGTGGGAATGGGGACAGGGATGGGGTTATAGTGGGAATGGGGAGAGGGATGGGGTTATAGTGGGAATGGGGACAGGGAGGGGGTTGTTGTGGGAATGGGGAGAGGGACGGGGTCATAGTGGGAATGGGGAGAGGGATGGGGTCATAGTGGGAATGGGGACAGGGATGGGGTTATAGTGGGAATGGGGAGAGGGATGGGGTTATGGTGGGAATGGGGACAGGGAGGGGGTTGTTGTGGGAATGGGGAGAGGGATGGGGTCATAGTGGGAATGGGGAGAGGGATGGGGTCATAGTGGGAATGGGGACAGGGATGGGGTTATAGTGGGAATGGGGAGAGGGATGGGGTTATGGTGGGAATGGGGACAGGGAGGGGGTTGTTGTGGGAATGGGGAGAGGGATGGGGTCATAGTGGGAATGGGGAGAGGGATGGGGTCATAGTGGGAATGGGATGTGGTGGGATGTGGTGGTGGGACCGGGGCAGTGCAGGAAGGTGACGTGTCCCTGTGGCGTGTCCAGGCTGTGCCATGACGTGGCCAGGAGCTGTGTCGTGGGGGGACACGGTGACAGCGCCCCATGGGGGGAGGGGCAGAGAGTGGGGCCGGGCGCGGGGGGACAGGAGGGGGGATGGGGCAGCGGCCACAGGGGGCACGGGCAGGCGGACGGTGTGATGCATGGACAGAGTGAGGGCAGGAGAGCCGGGGGGAAACCGGGGGTGTGGATGGAGGGATGGAGGGTGGATGGATGATGGATGGATGGATGATGGATGGATGATGGATGATGGATGGATGATGGATGATGGATGATGGATGGATGGATGGATGATGGATGATGGATGATGGATGGATGATGGATGATGGATGATGGGTGGATGATGGATGGATGATGGATGGATGGATGATGAATGATGGATGGATGGATGGATGATGGGTGGATGATGGATGGGTGATGGATGGATGGATGGATGGATGGATGGATGGATGGATGGATGATGGATGGATAATGGGTGGATGATGGATGGACTGATGGATGGATGATGGATGGATGATGGATGGATGACAGATGGATGGATGGGTGATGGATGGATGGATGGATGGATGGATGATGAATGGATGGATGGATGGGTGATGGATGGTTGGATGGATGGATGATGGATGGATGATGGATGGGTGATGGATGGATGATGGATGATGGATGATGGATGGATGATGGATGGATGGATGGATGGGTGATGGATGGATGGATGATGGATGATGGATGGATGGATGGATGGGTGGATGATGGATGATGGATGATGGATGATGGATGGATGGATGGGTGATGGATGGATGGACACACAGCATGAGGACAGCTTGCAGGGACAGATGGACAGAGGCTGGTGCTGGGCACAGACCCGCTCTCAGGTTGGACGAGCAGCACAGGGACAGACGGACGGGCAGAGCAGCAGCTGAGGGACACCCTGCACTCGGTGCACCGAGCTCAGCACAGCTCAGCACCATCCCCATCCCCGCCCTGTCCAGCTGTCCCCCATCCCTGCCCTGTCCGTCTGTCCATCTCCATCCCCATCCTGTCCATGTCCCCCCATGCAATGCCCCATCCCCATCCCTGCCCTGTCCATCCATCTCCCATCCCCACCATGTCCGTCTGTCCCCCATCCCCATCCTCACTCTTTCTGTCTGTCCATCTCCATCCCTATCCTGTCCGTGTCCCCCCAGGCAATGCCCCATCCCCACCATGTCCATCTGTCCCTCATCCCCATTCCCACCCTGTCCGTCTGTCCCTCATCCCCATTCCTACCATGTCTGTCTGTCCATCTCCATCGCCATCCTGTCCATGTCCCCCCAAGCAATGCCCCATCCCCATCCCCACCATGTCCGTCTGTCCATCTCCATCCCTGTCCTGTCCATGTCCCCCCAAGCAATGCCCCATCTCCATTCCCACTGTCTGTCCCTCATCCCCATCCCCACCATGTCCGTCTGTCCATCTCCATCCCCATCCTGTCCATGTCCCCCCATGCAATGCCCTATCTCCATCCTCACCCTGTCCATCTGTCCCCCATATCCATCTCCACCATGTCTGTCTGTCCCTCATCCCCATTCCCACCCTGTCCATCTGTCCATCTCCATCCCTCTCCTGTCCATGTCCCCCCATGCAATGCCCCATCTCCATTCCCACCGTCTGTCCCTCATCCCCATTCTCACCATGTCCGTCTGTCCATCTCCATCCCTGCCCTGTCCATGTCCCCCCAAGCAATGCCCCATCCCCGTCCCTGCCCTGTCCATTTGTCCATCTCCATCCCCATCCTGTCCATGTCCCCCCAAGCAATGTCCTATCTCCATCCTCACCCTGTCCATCTGTCTCCAATCTCCATCCCCACCTGTCCGTCTGTCCCCCGTCCCCATTCCCACCATGTCTGTCTGTCCATCTCCATCCCCATCCTGTCCATGTCCCCCCATGCAATGCCCTATCTCCATCCTCACCCTGTCCATCTGTCTCCAATCTCCATCCCCACGTGTCCGTCTGTCCCCCATCTCCATCCCCACCCCGTCCGTCTGTCCCTCATCCCCACCCTGTCCATCTGTCCCGGGGCCGCGTCCTGCCCGTCCTTCCTCCTGCCCATCTTTGGCCCTGGGCACACGTTGGGGCTGACGCATGTTCCCGGCGCGAGCGGCAGAGATTAGCGCGGGGCCGGTGGCCGGGACAGGGCAGGAAAGTCTGAGTCACGGCTCCGGGGCACCAGCCGTGGGGCCTGGAGCACCATCTGTGGGGCTGGGACCACCAGGTGTGGGGCTGGGAGCTCCATCCGTGCCCCGGGAGCTGCATCCGTGGGGCTGGGACACGCAGGTGAGGCACCTCCTGCTCCTCCGCGACCCCAAGGGACGCTCAACCCCGCTCCCGGCTGCTTGCGTTGGCTCAGCCCCACAGCAGTGGGGCGGGTGGTGGGGACAGGCTGGTTGGTGCCAGCCCTGCGCACATGGAGGTGGATTGGACTGGGATGGACTGGGATGAACTGGGCTGGACTGGGTTGGACTGGGATGATCCAGTTGGTGGTGGTGACCTGCTGGGACCTGCTTCAGGGCTGGGGATGGAGAAGGAAGGAGCCAGCCCTGACCCTTTGCTATGGGGAGATGTGGGGTGACCTCTGCCATGGGGTGATGTGGGGTGAGCACTGCCATGGGGTGATGTGGGGTGAGCACTAAACTAGACTGAGTGGGGCTGAACTGCACTGAACTGGGCTAAACTGGGCTGAACTGGGCTACACTGGACTGAACTGGGCTAAACTGGGCTGAACTGAGCTACACTGGACTGAGCTGGGCTGAACTGGGCTGAACTGCACTGAGTGGGGCTGAACTGGGCTGAACTGGGCTGAACTGGGCTACACTGGACTGAGCTGGGCTGAACTGCACTGAACTGGGCTAAACTGGACTGAACTGGGCTGAACTGGCCTGAACTGGGCTACACTGGGCTGAGCTGGGCTGAACTGGGCTGAACTGGGATAAACTGGGCTGAACTGGGCTGAACTGGGCTGAGCTGGACTGAACTGGGCTGAGCTGGGCTGAGCTGGGCTGAGCTGGACTGAACTGGGCTGAACTGAGCTGAACTGGGCTGAACTGGGCTGAACTGGGCTGAGCTGGGCTGAACTGGGCTGAGCTGGGCTGAACTGGGCTGAACTGGGCTGAGCTGGGCTGAACTGGGCTGAGCTGGGCTGAGCTGGACTGAACTGGGCTGAACTGAGCTGAACTGGACTGAACTGGACTGAACTGGGCTGAACTGAGCTGAACTGGACTGAACTGGGCTGAACTGGGCTGAACTGGGATAAACTGGGCTGGACTGGGCTACACTGGACTGAACTAGGCTACACTAGGCTGAACTGGGCTGAGCTGGGCTGAGCTGGGCTGAGCTGGACTGAACTGGGATAAACTGGGTGGAACTGTGCCGCTGGCGCTGCCGCTGCCTCCCCGCGGCGGGGGCTGGTCCCCGCGGGGCTCCGCAGCGCGGCGGGGCCGGGGCTGTCCGCAGGAGCCATGGAGCAGGCGGCCGAGGAGCAGGAGGACAACGAGGAGATCCTGGAGCGGCTGATGGCGCGGCTGGGGCGGGAGCTGCCGCAGCAGGAGCTGCAGGAGAACTTCACCGTGTTGGAGGAGCTGGGCAGAGGCTCCTACGGCTGCGCGCTGCTGGCGGAGCCCCGGCACGGCGGTGAGGGGACACCCTGCCCCTAACCCGCCGCGAACCCTGCCCCCGGCGCTCACCCGCATCACCCCCAGGCTCGCCCCTGGTCCTCAAGCTGCTGCCGAAGGAGCAGACGGAGCGCCGGGCGTTCCTGCGGGAATACTGCATCTCGCAGTGCCTGTCCGGCCACGCCGCCTGCCTGCGCGCACTGCCCATCGCCTTCGAGAGCAGCACGCACTTCGCCTTCGGGCAGGAGCTGGCTCCCGCCGGGGACCTCTGCGGCATCCTCAACCCCGGGGTACGAGCTGCGGGATGCGGGACGCGGGACAGGGGACGCGGGACATGGGACGTGGGACACGGGAAGCAGGACATGGGACTCAGGACACGAGACGCAGGACGCGGGACATGGGACATGGGACACGGGACACGAGACATGGGACACGGGGCACGGGACATGGGACGCAGGATGCAGGACACAGGACACGGGACGCGGGACATGGGACGCGGGACACGGGACATGGGACATGGGACACGGGACACGAGACATGGGACACGGGGCACGGGACATGGGACGCAGGATGCAGGACACAGGACACGGGACGCGGGACATGGGACGCGGGACACGGGATGCGGGACATGGGACATGGGACATGGGACATGGGACACGGGACGCGGGACACGGGACATGGGACATGGGACACGGGACGCAGGACATGGGACTTGGGACATGGGACACGGGACGCAGGACGCGGGACACGGGACACGGGACATGGGACGCGGGACACAGGACATGGGACATGGGACACGGGACATGGGACATGGGACACGGGGCACGGGACATGGGACGCGGGATGCAGGACACGGGACACGGGACGCGGGACACGGGACGCAGGACACTGGATGCGGGACACGGGACATGGGATATGGGACATGGGACATGGGACATGGGACACGGGACATGGGACATGGGACATGGGACATGGGGCCAGGCTGGATGGAGGGTGGAGGAGAAGGGGCTGGAATAGCTTGGGGATGGGGGCAGGGGGTGGTGGGTGCGGGGAGATGCTTTATAGCGGGTGCGTGGTCATGGGTTTGGTGGGGGGACCCTTTGCAGTGGGTCTATGCCCATGCTCTGTACAGAGGGTCCCTTTGCAATGGGTGCAGTGACAGCGCCCATGGGAGAAGACGCTTTGCAGTGGGTCCATGCCCATGTTGTATGGAGGGTCCCTTTGCAATGGGCGCAGCGACAGCACCCACGGGAGACGACCCTCAGCAGCGGGTCCGTGCCGTCGCCCCGTGGCGGGTGACGGGCGCTCCGTGCCGCAGGAGGGCCTGGCGGAGGAGCTGGTGAAGCGCTGCGCGGCGCAGCTCGCCGGGGCGCTGGACTTCATGCACGGCCGGGCGCTGGTGCACCGCGACGTCAAGCTGGACAACGTCCTGCTCTTCGACCGCGAGTGCCGCCGCGTCAAGCTGGGAGACTTCGGGCTCACCCGCCTGCAGGGCTCGGCCACGGGGCCCATGTCCAGCACCCTGCCCTACGCCCCACCGGAGCTCTGCCTGCTCCAGGGCTCCGACACGCTGGAGCTGGATTCCAGCCTGGACGTTTGGGCTTTCGCCGTCCTCCTCTTCTGCCTCTGCACCGGCTGCTTCCCCTGGGCCGTGGCCACCGGCGCTGACCCTCGCTTCGAGGAGTTCAGCGAGTGGCAATGCGGCACGGCGGGGACGGTGCCGCCCGCGTCCTGGCGAGGCTTTGGCGCCGCGGCGCTGGAGATGCTCCGGCGGCTCCTGACCCTGGATCCCAACCGCCGGAGCCCCGCGATCGAGGTGCAGAAATACCTGTCCCTGCCCTGGCTGGTGGGGCCCAGCGCCCAGGAGCCAGCAGAGAGCGGCTCCGGGTGCCCCCTCACCGCTGGCGCTGGGGAGAGCTCGGGGGGCACCGGGGATGCTGCTGGTCAAGGAGATGGGGTTCCCCTGCCCCCCGCTAATGAACTGGCGCAGTGCTGGTAGCCAGCACCTCAACATGGAGTTATGGGATGGGTTGGGTTGGAAGGGACCTTCAAGCTCATAGACTCGTGGAATGGGTTGGGTTGGTAGGAACCTTCAAGCTCATACTCATGGGATGGGTTGGGTTGGAAGGGACCTTCAAGCTCATACGCATGGAATGGTTCAGGTTGGAAGGGACCTTCAAGCTCATAGGCTCATGGGATGGGTTGGGTTGGTAGGAACCTTCAAGCTCATACTCATGGGATGGGTTGGGTTGGAAGGGACCTTCAAGCTCACAAACTCATGGGATGGGTTGAGTTGGAAGGGACCTTCAAGCTCATAGACTCATGGGATGGGTTGGGTTGGAAGGGACCTTCAAGCTCATCCAGTTCCAACCCCCTGCCACAGGCAGGGACACCTTCCATAGAGCAGGTTGCTCCAAGCCCCCGTGTCCAACCTGGCCTTGAACACTGCCAGCAATGGGGCAGCCACAGCTTCTGGCGCTGGCATCATGGTGGGAGCTCCCCAATGTTCTGGGCTCCCTTTATCCTCCAGGCCTGTGGGGCTAGAGGTGAGTTGCAGACACAGGAAGGAGAAGCGATGCTTCAGGAAGCACGTGGAGATCCCATCCCTGCTGCTGGACACCCAGCACCTTGCACCTCAATGTCACTCGGTGATGGGGATGCTGCTTTGGGGTACCAAAGCCACCCCTTGGACACAGCACAAGGGGAAGACGGGCACCTGAGCTCCTTCCTGCACACGGAGGGGGTGTCACGGGTAGGAGAGATGATGAACAGCCCCCTTGGGGGATCAGGATGTGGGGAAACCAACGCAAGCCCTCAGGGAATGCGGCCGGACTGGGGTGGGATGGGGCTGGGAGGAGCTGCCGAGCCCTAGAGGACAAACCTGGGGTCAGGCTTGGTCCAAGCAAAGCAATGGGTGGACGTGGGTCAGTTGGTAGAAAAGGGTTAAAGATGCAGCAAGAGGATGGAGGGACACGGACACGAGCAGGTTTCAACGGCTGCAAATGTTCTCCAGCACGGGAGGGCCTGGAAAGGCTCCATGGGGCAGCTTATGGGGTGAGCTCATGGTCTGGAGCCTGGACAAGCACCTGCTTGGGCTCAACCACCATCTGGTCCCCTCTGGCAGCCGGGATGGGAGCAGCAGCATCCCCCAGGCTTTGGCATCAACCACGGGGCCACCAGGCTCGTGGGCACCTTGCTGCTGGGGAGCACTGACCTGGGACCCTCCTGCACCCCCCCGGGCAGGGACATGGGGCTTTGAGGGGTGCCATCAGCAGAGGAGCCATCTCCTGCACCCCCAACCCTGGGCAAGGCGGATGGGGAGGGGGAAAACTGAGATCCTGGGATCATGGGATGGGTTGGGTTGGAAAGGACCTTCAAGCTCCTCCAGTCCCAACCCCTGCCATGGGCAGGGACACCTTCTGCTAGAGCAGGTTGCTCCAAGCCCTGTCCCAACAGTGCCAGGGATGGGGCAGCCACAGCTCCTTTTGGCATCCTGAGGAATTCCTTGGAAGCGAAGGTTTGGCGTCGGAACAATTTGCTTCCCAAATGCTGAAGCTTCAATAAAACCCTTTGTTGTTTTCCCTGGGTTTTAACCGCGTTTTCCCATCAACTCGCTGCTCGAGCCCTAAATCCTTCTCCTCCTCTTCGAGGCGCTCAAGCTCTGAGCAAACAGGGTCCAGATCCCTGTTCCAGCACCAGAATTCCTGGTGCTTTCCCTAAAGGAAAGGCACTGGGTGATGCTGGCAACGTGTGGATGCCCAAAGCCCATCCACATCCATGGCTCCAGCCCTCACTTGAGCTTCCCACCGGCAGAGCTGGGCTGGAGGAGGGTGATAACTCGGCCACAGCCTTGTCCCATGTTCTGCAGCATCTCTGAGGGCATCACCCATGGGCACACCAGGGACCTCCTCTGGTCAGTTGGATGCTCCTCAGCCAACGTAGCGTGAAGGGTTGGGATGAGGTGACAGCGTGGATGGGTTTGGAGATCTCCTGGGATCACGTCCCTCAGACCCTCTGGCTTTCCAGTCGTTGCTTCCTTCAACCAGCCAGCACCACCTCCAGAACCTGACACAGATCCCATGGGACTACCAAGAGGAGTTAATGAAGGAATCATGGAATCACAGCATCAACCAGGCTGGAAAAGACCTTCAAGAGCATCAAGTCCAACCATTCCCCAGCACTAAGGCCACCACCAACCCATGGCACCTCATCCACACGGTGCGTGAACACTTCCAGAGGGATGGTGACCCCAGCACTGCCCTATGTTCCAATACCTGTAAGTGACGACGTTTAGGCCTCAGGACCACCCCAAAAGGCAGCAGCCACCCCTCAACCCCACCTCAACGGGAGGTACCTGATGAACCGGGTACCAGGGCAGAGCTTTGGTGGAAGATGGGCCCCAAATCCCAACGTTCTCACCCCAACACCCATAACCCCGGCAGCGGGTTGGAGCTGGAGGAGCTTTAAGCTGCTGCTGATCCCCAGCAGCTTTCCCGATCCTCTGCAGACCCCTCGTGTCCAGCACCGGGAACTGCTGCGCTCCTCCTGGATGCGTTCTCCTCTATGGGAAGCTCAGTTGGAAGCGACCCACAGTGACCCATCGAGCCCAAAGGGGCCCCTCTATGGATCCCCACAGCTCTAAGGGGGACCTCAAGCTTTAGGAACCCCAATCTCCAAAGGGGGTGTCCCCCCTCCCATCCCAAGGCACCTCCAATGGGGGAGGGAAGGTTTTGGGGTGTCCCCGGGGGTCCTTTCCTGCAGGGAGACCCCAAGACCCAGCACACACACCCCCCCCCGGAGCCCCAATAGGCCCCTGTAGACCCCCTGAGCACCTCAAATAACCCCAAGACACCCCAAAATCCCCCCCCCCTTAAACTCCCACATCCCCCAGAGCACCCCGGAACAACAACGGCTCCCCAGGGGCACCCCAGGACCCAAAGTCACCCCTTGAACCCAGTATATAGGCCACTATGGTCACAACGGGGGGACCCCCCGGCTTCGTGATGGAGGCAGCACCGTGCCTATGGCCGGGCTTGGACCACCGCGACTGGGATGCTCCAAGCCCTTGGCACGGGCTCTATGGGGCTATGTAAGGGGGAGCGGGTCCTGCTGAGCCCCCCTGGGCTCTCCCATCCCATGGGGCAGCTCATGGGGCGTTTGTGCTTTGCTTTGGGTGGAATTTGGAGAGTTTTGGGGCATTTCAAGGTGGGTTGGGGGCATTTTTGGGGGCATTTTGTACTGTTTGGACATAATTTGGGGTAATTCCAGCTGCTTGGGGGCATTTGGGGTGAACTTTGAGCTGCTGGGGGGCGTTTGGGGGAGGTTTGGGCTATTTGAGGACTGATTTAGGACAATTAAAGCCACTTTGGGACTCATTTGAGCTGCTCTGGGGCAATTTGGGTGGGTTTTGGGAACAGTTTGGGGCATTTCAGGCTGGTTCAGGCTGTTTTCAGCTGATTTGGGGCTGATTTGGGGCCAATTTGGGCTGTTTGGGCATAATTTGGGGGTGATTCCAGCCGTGTGGGGTGAATTTTGAGCTGCTTTGGTGACTTTGGGGGCATTTGGAAGAGGTTTGGGCTATTTGGAGGCTGGTTTAGGACAAATAAAGCCACTTTGGGGCTCATTTGAGCTGATTTAGGGCAATTTGGGTGGGTTTGGGGGCATTTCAGGCTGCTTCGGGCTATTTCGGGACACTTCCAGCTGCTTCAGGGCATTTCAGGTCCTTTGGAGGGGCAATTTGGGGAGGTTTGAGGGCGCTTGGGGTGGGCTTTGGAAACTTCTGGCTGCTTTTAAGCCCATTTGGGGCAGTTTGGGGGCAGTTTGGGGTGGGCTTTGCACTTTTGGGCCAATTCAAGCTGGTTTGGGCTGAGTTTTGGGGCACTTCAGGGGGATTCCAAGCGGCTCCAAACCCCCCCCAGCCCCCCTCCCCGGGGTCCCTTTATTGAGTCCCAACCCCACCGCGGCCTTGTTATAGCGGCCGGAACCACAGCGCGGCGGGGGGGGATCCATCATGGCGGCTCGAAACCCCCCCCGGGGGTCCCTTTATTGAGTCCGAACCCCCCATAGGGACCCGTTATAGCGGCCGGAACCACAGCGCGGCGCGGGGGGGGGGAGCCCTCACGGAGGCCCGAAGCCAGCCGGGGCGCCGCAGAAGGCCGGGCCCAGGCCCTGCACGGTGCAGTCGGCCGCGGCCATG